>NW_007396171.1:0-970 GCF_000475195.1 Diaphorina citri | reverse complement strand
TAACTTAAAATACATATTTATATTCATTTTTATAAAATTTTAATTTCAAAATTAATTATATTCTTATATTTTATTTGATATAGTATTACTATATTTTAAACTTAACATACGGGAAATTAAAATACAATTTTTAACTTGATTAATAATCGTAGAAGGAATAGGAAGCTTATTATCTAATACAGATTGTATCCACAATACATTATCATTAATATTACTATTTTTTGGGAAAGATATTTCTTTATTTTGTTCTTTCGTAAGTTTAGTATATTTATTATCATGAAACCAATGTATTATCTGTTTAGAATTACATATATTGGGTATAACTTCTCCTTCCGTTCCTTGCATTAAAAATATATCGCCCAATGATTTTTCATTATAAAAATAATCACTTAATATTTTTAAATATTCTGGATGAGTATAGGAAACAAGTCTTAATGCAGGTATTGATAAAGGTTGAATAATTTTAACTAATAAATGAGATGAATTACGAATACCAAGCATATAATATATTTCTAATAATTTTGACAATTCTGGAATTAAAATACTAATATCCATAAAAACTAAACGTTTTAATTTTAAATATTTTATTGCTTTTTTTTTAGAAGAAACAGCAAAATATCCTAATTTTTTTAAAATTTCATAAGTAGTTATTCGTCCAAAGTTTTTTTTTATTCCGTGAATAAAAACTGGTATCCCTTTTTTACTTAATAATAAAGCTAATAATGGTATTACATTCATAAAACGTCGTGAACCATTATAACTAGGAATAATAATTGGAGCATATTTACTAATAGGAATTTCTAAAGGAATAAATAAAGAATTAATTGCATTCAAAAAACCACTGATTTCCTCAACTGATTCTCCTTTAATTCGCATTGCTAATAAAAAAGCACCTAATTCTATATCAGATAATTTACCTTTTAAAATAATATTATACAACAATTCAGCATTTTTAAATGATAAATTATAA
>NW_007396170.1:0-970 GCF_000475195.1 Diaphorina citri | reverse complement strand
CAGTCCAAATCCTTCCCTTTTATTTATATGTAGGTATATCTTCGTAGGTATCAATGACCTCTTTCTTTTTAAACGCCGCGCCGACCCCAAATAGAATTGGGAAAAGGCAGAGTAAAAGAAGAAGACCAATAACCTCTTTCTTCTTAATTAAAGGTTTGAATATACCTACTCGTATATTAGTAACGCCGACCCCAAATAGAATTGGGAAAAGGCAGAGTAAAAGAAGAAGACCAATAACCTCTTTCTTCTTAATTAAAGGTTTGAATATAATTAGCACTCATCCTAGCTATCACTCCTTTCTGAAATCTTCAGAGCAAAGCCATGTCCTCAGGTTACTTTATTTCAATAGGGGAAAATGAAAACAGATCCATCTACTGTGGTAGTTAGAATTGGGAAAAGGCAGAGTAAAAGAAGAAGACCAATAACCTCTTTCTTCTTAATTAAAGGTTTGAATATACCTACTCGTATATTAGCACTCATCCAAGCTATCACTCCTTTCTGAAATCTTCAGAGCAAAGCCATGTCCTCAGGTTACTTTATTTCAATAGAAGAAAATGACAACAGATCCATCTACTATGGTAGTTAATAAAATAATATTGTACAACAAAAAAAGCGATCTGTTTTCATTTTCCCCTATTGATTTTAATTTGTTTTACCAAGTGTTGTGTATACCCTTGAAAGTTCTAACTTTTTAATATTATTTTATTTGTTTTGAACAACAATGTCCTCCATATATACTTCTCCTTCCTGGTCCTTTTTACGTACACTATCCTTTGGAGAATGGACTGTGTCGTTTCACAGAGTGTGTGTCCGAGCTATTCCAATTTTCTTCTTTTGACAATTCACGACTGAATGACCCTAATTGACTTGTCACTACACTGAGAGAGAAAAAAAAAAAAATTGGACGAAAATCCTTCAAATCTCTTGTAAGATTTTCAAATGTTGAAGTTCTTGTGATTTGGATTCAAGA
>NW_007396169.1:0-970 GCF_000475195.1 Diaphorina citri | reverse complement strand
TTTTTTTTTTTTTTTTTTTTTTTTTTTTTTTTTTTTTTTCTCCTAGGAATGATTATGACTCTGTTTTATGGCTTTTACGTATTTTGTTGTAATGAAACAGCTGTTTTTTCATATCTCAGATTTCTATTACACACAAAACATCTGATTTTGTTGTCCAACTTCGGGATTCATCGGGAATCATTCACACTAAGCTTGTAACTCGGCATTCCCGGGTTCCATTCCTGGCAAAGTCAAAAATCTTCAGCACCTACCTACGTAAAAATCCGAATTAGTGGGGGATTTCATTATAGAATTCCGATTTACAATCACTTGGATTTTCTGAAAATCATAACTTATTTCCCGGTTTCTGTCCTTCTTCTCTACAAAGCGTCAATTATTATTATTGTGCTATGTTTTGGTAGTTGGTACGTAGATCAGGAACTTCTTTGATTCAAATACATAGTTCAAAGTGTGTGTGATTATTTGTTCTTTTAATTTCATTGCCGCACTGACTTGTCCCTGAGTTCAGCGTTATTTCGGCAATTTACAAAAGATCTATGTATGTGCTTCTGTTACTAATACTTGGAACATTTCACGCTATAATTCCTTACATAGGGTGTGATTATTTGTTCTTTTAATTTCATTGCCGCACTGACTTGTCCCTGAGTTCAGCATTATTTCGGCAATTTACAAAAGATCTATGTAGGTATGTGCGTCTGTTATACTAATACTTGGAACATTCCACGCTATAATTCCTTACATAATTATGTCCAGATTGTCCAGTGTCCAGTTCTATTTTGCATGTAATCCTTTAAAAAACAAGCAATTCTCAAGATCTGATTTATCCCCCACTCTTTTCCTCACCGAGAAGGGAGAAAAAATAAAATTACATTCTCCCCCCGAAGCTATTCTAAACATCGTGTTTTTCGAAATTTATGTGCTGAAAAGTGTTTTCCAAACAGTTTTATTTAGTGAAAAATAAACTTTCTTC
>NW_007396168.1:0-970 GCF_000475195.1 Diaphorina citri | reverse complement strand
GTTCTATTCTGGGAACAGACTAAATTCTAAGAATAGATTTCTGCTAAAGCTAAATTCCGGGAATAGATTTCTGACAGAGCTGAATTCCGGGAATAGATTTCTGACAGAGCTAAATTCCCGGAATAGATTTCTGACAGAGCTAAATTCCGGGAATAGATTATCTAAAGCAGCGAAGAGCTACAGCTACCCATCACTTGAAGTAAAAAAAAAAAAAAAAAAAACAAAAGAAACAAATAAACAAACAAATGGAATAAACTAAATAAACAGAACGGATAGGTTATCTTTAAACCCATGCACTTATATTGAAATAAGGCACGGGATTTAAATAAAAAACTAATGATAGGTATCTAACGAAAAAATAAAATCAATAAATAAACAAAACTAGCAAACAAACAAAATGAATAAATGAAGAGATAGAAATCTTTAAACTTTAAAAGTTTAAACCCATAAAGTACATGAGAACGTAAAATAGGTATTTACCTACTGTAGACCTTGTTTAGACTGCGGAAGTAAAGGGGAAACAAAACTAGCAAACAAACAAAATGAATAAATGAAGAGATAGAAATCTTTAAACTTTAAAAGTTTAAACCCATAAAGTACATGAGACCATAAATAGATATTCAAACCTTCTGTAGACCTTGTTTAGACTGCGAAAGTAAAGGGACTTTGTTGTAATATTGCGAAATTCAAACTGCAAAGATGTGTAAACTTCCCTTCAGGGTCAAGGTCTTAGTAGTATCGTACCGAAGTAGAAGTCCTGATTTTTCTTTCGTTCCGTACTAGTTTCACCGTCCGCCCCTGGTTCGGAAAAATTTACAGTCCGCCCATGGTCCGGAAAAATTTACAGTCCGCCCCTGGTCCAGAGAAAATTACAGTCCGCCCCTGAATTTGAAAAGTTTGAGAAAAAATGTAATTAACGCGCGGAAAATTTTGCGCCTGATAGAAAATTCACGGCGAAAGAGAAATAGGG
>NW_007396167.1:0-970 GCF_000475195.1 Diaphorina citri | reverse complement strand
CCTGTAGGGTTTCCTTCATCATCAGTCGTAAATTCAGCCGATTTCATCTTTACTACCATTGTTGTTTCAATTGATCATTCCAAATATTGTGAAATCCCAACACGCAACTGGTCGCCCGGGTTCCAATCTACATTTTGCATCAATTTATCTCAGACTGAATGTTTCAATGGAACAAATTATTGTTATTGGAACATTGGATTTTGCTGAAATCATTGAAATTAAAGTAACCCAAACTACAGGTAGGATCGATTTGCTCATAAATTGGTTGGCAGCACGAGTTGGATTTGTTTCATTGAGACGTAGACGGGATGAAAATGAGCTTATCGCGTTTAGAATAAATTATGAAATCGGTACCTGAGGTCTTTATTGATCAAGATATACTGTGTAGCCTCAATCCCAAATCTTCTAAAGCGAAATTCCTATCAATCGGATCCCACCTTACGTATACAGAAAATTGTACTCGGATCCCTTAAAGGAGACAACCCATGTGGATTGTACTGGTAAAATGTTTCCTCCAACCACTTTCTGCTTGACCCTTTCTACAGAAATCGTTTCATGATGGAACGGAAGCCTCGAATGACTTTCATCCCTATCTCCTAGTGCTTCAATCTCCTCCGAGAATAAAACTTCAGCAGGAACTTCAGATTCAAACAAATCCTCTTCCATTCTACTTCATGTTCTTATTGGAAATGCTTGACACAGTAATTCCACACCGTGTTTATATCTGCACCCATGTTTGCACATTTATTGGCAAGTAAACCAAAAGGTTAATCCCAAAGACATTCTCATTGGCTGATACCGAGGATTTCAAGGCCTGGGAGCTCGGATTTTAAAGGTTACTAATAATGTGTTAACCAATTTGTCGCCGCGCCGTTATGTAAATTACTTGAATTTGCATATTTCTTTCTCTAGGTTTTTGAGACTCCAAACATTCTTCAGATGCTCAAAGATGTGAGGTAGTGTTCGGCTG
>NW_007396166.1:0-970 GCF_000475195.1 Diaphorina citri | reverse complement strand
CCCTCTCTCTCTCTCTCTCTCTCTCTCTCTCTCTCTCTCTCTCTCTATCACTCTTTTATTTCATGTCCAACTTCATGGAGTGATGTCAATAAAAGAAGGCAAGTTAAAAAAATAAAGAAGACATTAGAAAAATGACCCAAAAAACACAACCCCAACACAACTTTGTAACTTTGCCGAGAATCGGACCAAAATAAATTGGACAAAAAAAAAAAAAAAAAAAAAAAAAAAAAAAAAAAAAAAAAAAAAAAAGAGACAAAGAGACCGAGAATAGGACCAAAATAAATTGGACAAAAAAAAAGTGATAAAGAGAAAGCAACGAGAAGTCCGGTTTGACTTCCTCTTTAGCGTACATGGAGAGTGATGTATTGTTATCTTTATACTGAAACAACCAGACAAGGTTTTAAAACAAAAGTAGAAAGAGGAGATTCAGGAGAGAGGTGAAAAAATGTATGGGGAAAGAAAAACAAAAAATAGAGAGGAACAAGGAGGAGAAGGGAACGAAGAAGATGGAAAAGAAGGGGGAGAAGAAGGAGGAGAAGAAGAAGAAGAATTTGGGAAAAAGGTGTTATAAAAGTGCTAAAAACAAATAAGAGATTATATTGGGGATTTTGATTTTTTCTTCCAGTCAAATTTAAAAGCTAAGAATCACTTTGACAGTTTCAAAATAGCATGCTTATAAACCTCGTAAGAGCATATTTTTAAATCTTGCTCCAACCTTGAAAAAAGCTTGCTTTAACCTTATAGAAAGCATGTTTAAAACTTGTTTGTTACACCTCGGTGATGTAAAGATGTTTTGACAACCCCTATAAAACACTTTTTTGTGTACCTATCTAATATTTATCTATATGTTTTCTAATGTGACTATGTATATGTATAAGAAATAAATCAAATCCGCTTAAAGGCAAAGTAATATAAATTTTCACAGGTTGATGTAATCTTCCAACCTTCTCTCTCTCTCTCTCTCTCTCTC
>NW_007396165.1:0-970 GCF_000475195.1 Diaphorina citri | reverse complement strand
CTTTTAATTTAGGATGATATTGATATTCGCGATACAGGGTGACAAAAACACAATGTACTCGAGTTTTTCCCATTACTCCAAGACTACCTAATACGAAGAAAAGTAGAGGAAAGTACTATTTCCACAATAAATAATAATTAATAGTAAAAATGTTTTTTGAGATTAACAAACATATGTAGGTACAAACTTATTCCTTTGAAATAATTAATGTCCAAAAGAAACCACAGTAGACGGAAAAAATATTGATAGAAAAGCAATGCCATTTGGTGGTACGGACACTACGGACAGGAAAAGTAAATAAGTGTCCGACCCCGAAACCAAAATGGAACCAGGGAATCAGCCTGAATATTGTTTCTGGGCCTACAGGGGTTTTTATGCCAATGTCAATGCAATTACCGATATACCACTCATATCTTGTGGGCCAGAAAAGTACGAGTTCATCAACGAGCGAAATTTTCTTTCTTCTTTTTCATCTTTAGGTAATTATGAGTTTAGATTGTTTCGATAAAATTCATTACAACGTGTCGTTTATGCTGAATTCCCAATCATGAAAATCTCCTTTTTTTCAGGAACTTTCCCAGTCAACTAACTAAACACGGCCTAGGACTAGAGTAAATGTTCACACTGTGTATCCTACCTCATCCTCATACCACAGTAATAAAAAATAATAAAACACACAGGTTTTACCACTAACTGTCGCTGTTAATTCCCGAACTTATTTGATATAGGTATACCGTCTACTTTTGAATAATAAAAGGTTTCAGCCTTCACAAACATATTGCACAAATTACAATACATCACTTTGCACTTTTAATGGAACATGTTTATTTTAAATTTTTTTTCCTAGCGAGAACTACATTTCCTGTCAGGTTTTCTTTGCCATCGAATAGGATCAATTTTTCATCAGTTAAATCAAGTGATGACAAAGGAGTTTTCCTTAAAAATCTTAAAGATGTTCCTGAACATCAAT
>NW_007396164.1:0-970 GCF_000475195.1 Diaphorina citri | reverse complement strand
TTATCCCATCAGGATAAAATCCGCCCCGGGCGGGAATCGAACCCGCGGCCTAGCGCTTACAAGGCAGACGCACTACCCTCTAAGCTAACTAGTCTGGCGAATATTATGCTACAATGAGGTTTGAATAACTTGTAATACTCTTAATAACTTGCAATACTTTGAATATTGTACAACAATGAAAAGGACTTTGAACACTCGATCTTTGAATTCTTTGAATACTCGTATTGTAAATTGTACTACAACAAAACTTCTCAAATTTACAACCTCAATGACCTCAATATTTGTAATTCTAGTTCTAGTAATATTTACTTTGAATATTGCACCTTTTTATAGTCTGTCTCGAGCATAGTGCTAAATTTCCTTTTTTATTCAACACTACTTTTTTTCTCCTCGTTAGGCGCTTTAACACTCTTGTGCCATTCGCGCCGACCCCTGTTTGTGACTAGAACTTAGTATAGATGGCGGAGAGGTTGAGGGGCCCGGTTGAGTCGTCGTCGTCACCGCCTGAAATCAGAGAGAGAGAGAGGGGGGATTTATAGTTAAATTTTCCGGTTGAGTTTCTGGGAAAGCCATCTTTTTTTTAAGAGGTTTGACAGAGGGAACTGTAATTGCTACGGTCTTATCGTCCCGAAATAGAAGAGAGAAGGAAGACAGGATAGGAGAAAGCCAGCCGTTCCGAGAATGAACATTATCCCATCAGGATAAAATCTGCCCCGGGCGGGAATCGAACCTGCGACCTAGCGCTTACAAGGCAGACATACTACCAACTAAGCTAACTAGGCTGGCTGAAGGGATTTGAAGTTAAATTTTCCGGTTGAGTTTCTGGGAAAGCCATCTTTAAAATCGAGGAAAGTTCGATTAAAATCAAATATTGAATTATTTGTGGTGAAGAAGAGCTTTTTCGCATCTTTTGTGGGTATCACAGAATTACCTACTAAGCGCCTCCTTTATTATTGCCTTTGAAATAGAA
>NW_007396163.1:0-970 GCF_000475195.1 Diaphorina citri | reverse complement strand
GAATACTCGGCGGGTAGAATGTAGGGTAGATCAAACGTCCCGGAAGGTGAGCGAACGTCAAGAGATCGAAGCGACGCGTGACGCGACCCTTGAAAGACGTAGTGTCCTACTAGTAACTGAATGAGCGGCAACCGGCAACATTCGGAATATAAAATATGAATGAGGAAGAAACAGTTCTACGATCCTGCAAAGGAAAACACAAAAAGGTCACGACATCGTAGCACAACTGGGAAAATAAAATTACGTCACTTTGCGTGACAACGAACGATAAGATTTGGAAAATGTGGAATTGGAATTTTCGAAGGGAAAGGTATGGAGGAAAAGCATGGAAATGTGAAAGCAACATTCCAAACACAGCATCTCGTCTCTTGCATTCTACAATTCTGCAACAAAGAAGGAAAAGCATGGAAATGTGAAAGCAACATTCCAAACACAGCATCTCGTCTCTTGCATTCTACAATTCTGCAACAAAGAATGCTGTGTTCCCTGCATCATAGGAACTTATTGCTCTTCGAAAAAAGGAAAAATGTTTCTTGCTGTTATCTTGTGGAAGGATATTTCTAAGAATCCTTCTGAAACAAATTGAACTTTCCCACCTTTTCCCTTCAAATTTATCTTCTTAATCGTCTATAGACTGCAGAATTCCAGAACCATACTTTTATATTGCTACTCGTAATATCTGTGACAAGCATGCTTTTAGTAAAGCCCAGGAACAAACACTTTAGGGATACCTATCCAAAAATAACCCAAGGCAAATTTTGCTACACTGTATATTCCCATCCATACTTGGTAATATTTTCTTTCGAAAGATGTTTCTGAGAAATCTGCTTTTATGTTTCGTTTGTCTTGAATATTTTTCCGTTCTTCCTGGAAGATATATTTCGTCTCATTTTAAGGAACAACTACTTGTGTTAATCTTTTCATTAAAAATGAAATAATCACTCATATTTGATATATTTTTGGATGAAAA
>NW_007396162.1:0-970 GCF_000475195.1 Diaphorina citri | reverse complement strand
TTTGCGGCGCGGTTGAAAGATAAGACTTTTCGTTTTGTCTACGACAGACAGAGTATGGGTTCAAAGTTCGTTTTCGTTAGATAAAATCAGAGACCTGTTCCACGAACGAAACCACTTTTTGTATTCCACATCACGCGCAAGAAAATTTAACGAATTATTTCTGCGTGTGGAGTAAAAAATGAGGCGTGGGGAGTACAAGAGGTATTTGTGGAATAGAGCTCAGGGCCCAGAACGGGGCCTTTCGAAATACCTACCTATCGAAGAGAACAGTTCTTATAATAGAATGATACCTACCTAAATGTAATTTTTATTGTTCAAGTAAAATTTCGATCAAAACAATCATTGAATTCTTCAATCACCCGGGTCTACGATGAAACCACTTTTTGTACTCCACATCACGCGCAAGAAAATTTAACGAATTATTTCTGCGTGTGGAGTAAAAAATGAGGCGTGGGGAGTACAGGAGGTATTTGTGGAATAGAGCTCAGGGCTCAGAACGGGGCCTTTCGAAATACCTACCTATCTTTGTGGAAGAGAACAGTTATTAATAATAGAATGATACCTACCTAGATGTAATTTTTACTGTTCAAGTAAAATTATTTCGATCAAAACAATCATTGAATTCTTCAATCACCCGGGTCTACCATTACCTACTTGTAATGTTAAAGTGCTTGTTCTCCGATCATGTTTGGGCATAATCTTCGAGCATGGTCAGTGGTGGTTGTCCAACACTTAATTTAATACCGTAAACCCCGATGTTAACTATCCACAACATAAAGGGTATTACGTAGGTATACCCTAGGAACCTATTTAAACCTACGAGTAATAATAAAATTATTATTAATGTTAATACCCTACCTATCATGTTATTAAAACCTACCTAATAGGTATTAGGTAACAAATTATGTAATTAAGCATAATTATTTAAATAAAACAAATTCTATGTAATAAATTATAATAATGATATGAA
>NW_007396161.1:0-971 GCF_000475195.1 Diaphorina citri | reverse complement strand
CAAATTGAGTAGCTACTTTCATCGAGTAGCGATCAGTGGCGGCATTACCAGAGGAAAAACAAAGTTCTAGAATTAATAAAGGGAGCTCCTAGTAATGCTGTGACGTCTACAAAAAATCTGAAAAGGTTCTTATACAACCTTTCGTATAAACCTTTGTGTATTTATAATTTGTGAATTTATTCTGTAACAAATACATTAGATTAGACCTTATTTAGACTGCGGGAGTAAAGGGACTTTTCAGTCTCATTTCGGCAGTATAAATAGGGTATATTCTATTCTCTCACCTCGGATAACTCCGTGAAGGTTCGTACGGACTTCGTATGGACCGATGGTGGTGGACAGTTTCGGGTATACCGCCCAAATATAGGACCTGAAGTTCCTCCAGTAACACATTTGTTACTACTACTTACTTTACTAAAAACTAGTCTAAACACTGAACTACCAAGAAAAACAGCAGTTGCCAACTTTAGACTTATGACAGGACATGACTGTCTTGCGCAACATTTACACCAGATAGGTTGTAAAGACACCCCCATCTGCCCACTATGTAATCTGCAAGCAATTATGAACGCAGAACATTTATTAATATGTCCTGGCCTTTCAAACAACGACAACTTGGTAGCAAAGTATTGGGATGCACGAGGGAAAATGACCTAATAGTCAACTCCGAGCATTTGAAAACAACAACAACAACAACAGTCTAAACACTAGCCGTTTTTCCTTTTTGCAGGCTACCTAACGCTAAAACTACCAAAAACTCCATCGTCCATCGCTAGACATGGACAGTTTCGGGTATGCCTCCCAAATATAGGACCTTACCTCGGGTAACTTCGTGAAGGTTCGTACGGACTTCGTATGGACCGATGGTGGTGGACGGTTTCGGGTATGCCGCCCAAATATAGGACCTGCACGTCCAGTATGCCGGTGGAGGAGATGGTCTTGCGGAAGTATTCAGTGCCGTTTAGTTTGAC
>NW_007396160.1:0-971 GCF_000475195.1 Diaphorina citri | reverse complement strand
ATTTAGACATACCTACCTATAGGTACATTATACTTATGTATTAGGTACCAATGTACGTGTGGGTAAACATACAGACTACATAATCATGTAGAGTAATTTCTTTATACATACTTAAATAAATTAAAAAATTGAATAATATTCTCGTATTTGTATTACCTACCTAGGTACCCAGTATTTACAAAGGGGGATTTCAAAACTTTAATTTTATGATCATGAGAAAGAAACATAAAAAAATGAAGCCTTTTTATGCAAAAAGGATGAAACCCTGATTAAGTCCCTCTTTGAGAAAAACAGCATTTCTAATGCAGAACATTGCAAAGGATCGATCCGTGAAAGATTCATGTTGATAATATTCATTATTTACCAAGATAGACGACTTTTTGTAAAGTCCTCCCAATACTTTTCAATGGAAAACAAAACCTTCAAGCTGTTTACTCAGAACTGGATTTTCTTCCATTCTTGAATAAAATGCTTCAAGTTTACCTACTAAGCCCAGATATATTTTGATCTCAGAAATGTTACTTAATTAATTTCGAACTCCAATTAAAGTAAATTAATTAGACCTAGAGCAAGTAATGTTCATATAATAAAGTTAAACATAGTAGGTATACCTACCTATTCAATGAAATTAAAGATATGTGTAGTTTTATTCAAGAAACAATTAAAATCCTTGGAAACTGGTTTAAAAAGTTGGTAGAATTAAAGTAAATTAATTAGACCTAGAGCAAGTAATGTTCATATAATAAAGTTAAACATAGTAGGTATACCTATTCAATGAAATTAAAGGTATGTGTAGTTTTATTCAAGAAACAATTAGAATCCTTGGAAACTGGTTTAAAAAGTTGGTAGATAACGGGGTGTAGTCCTGATAGTTTTCGTAATCATGTTTATAGAATGGATGTTTTGACTTTGGAAAGAAAAAGAAACGAAGAAAGAACCAAGAGAGAAAGGTAGGTAAAAAGAAAGAAACA
>NW_007396159.1:0-971 GCF_000475195.1 Diaphorina citri | reverse complement strand
GTATTGCTGAAACGAACAATATCACAGATAAAATTTATCATTTCCGGATGACCTGACACATGCAAACGAGAAAGCAATTCATGTGGCAAATCACTGGAAATTCCAAATCTAAATTTGGTGACGTTTTTAAATCTAAAGTTGGTGACGGAAACGGAAAGTAGTAGTAGCAGTAAGATCCTATAAGTTTGCCCTAATGTTCATATTTATGGGTGCTGTGAGCAATTGATCAGGATTGGCAATCCGGTTGTCCAGATTCGACATTTTGTAGTACGTGAACCCCCTGTAAGATAATGAAATGACCACATTACCATTGTTGGATCGTCGAGCCACATAAACCTTATGAACTTTAAAATTAACATTCTCGGATTCGCAGAGTGAAAAAAAAACAAGCTGGGTCCGTCCCTCCGGGAATTTTTTTAGCCCGTAGTTTATTCGATCGTGAAAAAGTAACTAACTTTTATAAATTTAATTTAAAAAATCACTAAGGTGGTGGTTTCCTACCGGAACCACTGTGACACAAAGGGTTAAAGAAAATCAGTACTTATGTATACCTACCTAATTTGTTTAATATTGAGTCCCTCCGGGAATTATTTAGCCCGTAGTTTATTCGATCAGTACCTATGTACCTACCTAATTTGTTTAATATTCAGTGTAAATTTTTTAGCCCGTAGTTTATTCGATCGTGGTTAAAGAATACCTACCTATGTACCTACCTAATTTGTTTAATATTCAGTATATTAACATATTCGATCGTGAATTAAGAGAAATCAGTACCTATGTACCTACCTAATTTGTTTAATATTCAGTTTATTATTATTCTTCATATTTTTCGATTTTACTTTCATGTAATGATTTAAAATCAAGACTAGAGCCCGTTCTCCCTTTATTCCCACCAATATAATCAAGTGACCCATCCATTTATTGGCCTTGCTCGGCGTAGCTTAACATAGGTGACGCTAAAACCGGTCTTA
>NW_007396158.1:0-971 GCF_000475195.1 Diaphorina citri | reverse complement strand
AACTACATACCAAATTTCAAGTCTCTAGCTTATACCGTTCCCGAGATATTGTTAACTTACACCGAAAACCGCCAAAAAAGCGGTAAAATGCCGCCAACCGTTGCACCAGTCTTAACCAAAAGTTTAATGTCGCATCCTTGTCACATTTGACAGCTAGATAAAAAATTTCAAGTCTCTAGCTCTTACCTTCTCGAGATATTTTGTTTACAGACAGACAGACACACATACGGACCAATGGCTCTCTAGCTCTTACCGTTCTCGAGATATTTTGTTTACAGACAGACAGACACACATACGGACCAATGGCTGAAACTTTGGATTTAGGCTCTAGAGACCTCAAAACGTGTTTTGACGCTAAAAACTGACCATCGAAAATTTGACCCGATTACATTACTTTCCTTTCTATAGGATAAGGAAAGTAAAAAACGGGGACGCATTCGAGACGAAATTTGGGTTTTAGAAAGTTGTCGATGCGAGCTGTCATTCAACTCCTTCCACTAATGTGCTCCAAGTTTCTCCATGTAGTCTTTGCCAGCTTTAAGAACGCCTCCTCTCCAAAACATGTGTACGTTCTCCTTGCTGACTTAAAAGTCTTAATTTTAATTATTATTTTGATTCCTCCAACGCAACGTTACACAAATGTCTTTTAATTTGAGTTTAGAGAGTGGTTCTTTTAATACATATTAACATAGGTATGTTCCCAATGAAAAGCAATTGCATGGTTTTTGTATTCTCTATGAAATGCTTTTGAGATCACATGAAATCGCGGCTTCCTGATGTAAATATACATACCTCTTTCCTGAAACTCTCGCTGTCTCTCTCACTTACAACAACTTATACTTCACAGCGAATTCAAATTCTGAAGCTCTCCTCTTTACCAAAGAATTGAAGTGCTTGAGTCAGTCATTGCAATCAGCATTCAGCTATAGAGAATTTGCATTTCGGGAGACCCTGGATGACGGGGAAAAGAA
>NW_007396157.1:0-971 GCF_000475195.1 Diaphorina citri | reverse complement strand
GAGAGGAAAGAGAGAGAGAGAGAGAGAGAGAGAGAGAGAGTGATAGAGGGAGGGGACGATAATTTTGAAGAGGTTTGATATTGAGAAGTGTAAGAATAGAGGTCTTGTCGTTCCATAATTGAAGACAGAAAGAAAACAGGATAGGATAAAGATAGCCGTTCCGAGAACGAACCTTATCCGTTCAGGATAAAATCCTCTCCGGGTGAGAATCGAACCCGCGACCCAGCGATTACAAGGCAGACGCTCTAATACCTTCCAAGCCAACGAAGCTGGCGGGCCCAAGGAATAAGTTTCTTTTATGTGTTGAACATTTTTGACAAGTTTCATCAAATTCAGATGTATGAGTCATTGTGGAGAGTTGATCTCAAAGTTCCGTTCAGGATAAAATCCTCTCCGGGTGAGAATCGAACCCGCGACCCAGCGATTACAAGGCAGACGCTCTAATACCTTCCAAGCCAACTAAGCTGGCGGGCCCAAGGAATAAGTTTCTTTGATGTGTTGAACATGACAAGTTTCATCAAATTCAGATGTATGAGTCATTGGAGAGTTTATTTTAAAGTTGAGCTTTTCCCTCTCTGATAAACTGATGATAAACTCACTCCATGACTCATGAGTTACATAAGTACTGAACTACTCATGACACAGGCCTGCAAAAGTCAGCCCAACTTGAGTATTAAGGCCGGGAAACAACAGTCAACGGGACATGAGACAGCCCCATTTTGGGACTGTTCAGACATCCGGTGTCAGCAAATCTCTCTATAAGTCTATTACCATCTATGGGATCGCGTGCTGCTGGGTTCCCGCGGCTCCACTCAGGCTGGGTGAGGTTAAACTGAGGAGGCGGGTAGCCTGTCGTCGAATGGTGGGTATAAATCCCGTCACGAGAAATTAAAGTTGTTAAAAGTGACGTTATACCTAGGCTTGCCAAATATCCAAAATGTCGATTCGGGACGCGAATCCGCGAACATAAT
>NW_007396156.1:0-971 GCF_000475195.1 Diaphorina citri | reverse complement strand
TGTCGTTTTCAGCTCGTTGTTGTTCTACTACCTAACCTCTTCTGGGCTTTCAAGATAGCAACGAGTGTCCATGATAAAGTAACTTTTCTTTTGAGTAAATAAAGTCCAACTCAACTTGTGAACCTGAACCAAAGTCATATTAGGTCAGTCTAGTTAGCGTGGAATCCCGCCGCGGGTTCGAATCCCGCCTGGGGCGGATTTTACCCTAAACAGATAAAGTTCGTTCTCGGAACGGCTGGCTTTCTCCTATCCTGTCCTGTCCTCTCTTTGATTTCGGGACCTCAGTTACATTGTCTTTACATTAAACGTCCTCACAAAAATAATAAAAAATATATTTCAAAAAATAAACAAAAAAATATCACAAGATAAAATAATTTAGTCACTTCTATTTTCATTCAATATTTTACAAAAACTTTCCATTCGGATCTTTGATTTAAAAATAAGGTTTATGAGAAGACAGAGATCTATGGAATTTAAATTGAAATCCTAAAAGGCATAATTTCTGCGGGGATATAAAAATGAATTCGTGTACAAATTTAGTGCAAAGTTTCGCACGAAATTATTAGACATATTTAAAGAAAAAAATAAATACAATATCTACAGAGGTTTACTGGTTTGAAGTTGCAAACCTTGAGTTTCTGACAAACACTGAAGAGAAGCACCTGCGAACAAGGAGAGCTGACCCTAACAGTGGAGACTGATGTAGGATTAAAGCAAGGGAGATATACTGAAGAGAAGCAACGTCAGGCTTGGCTGGTATCTGGATGAATGCCTCAGTATGGGCAGGTGGCCAAAACGAGGTGCACTCAACTTCCTGGGAATTTATTTCGCCAAAGCAACAAGGAACGTTCCTACAAAGCTTACAATTTGAAATGATTGCTCAACTATACATTTAACCCTTTAAAATTTAGGTTAACCCTTTAAAATTTAGGTTAACCCTTTAAAATTTAGGATAACCCTTTAAAATTTAG
>NW_007396155.1:0-971 GCF_000475195.1 Diaphorina citri | reverse complement strand
AAGTTGAAAATTCCTTTCCCATGTTGAGAAGTATAACGAAACTTTTAGCTTTTTACTAGTCGTGTTTTATAGTATAGCTCTATAGTAACCCACATCTGTGTTTCCTATAGCCCTGTAGTAGCCCACATCTGAAAACTCCCAAGATTCGTGCCTAGCTGGAATAAAAAAAAACACTCCAAGAATCGCTTAGGCAAAGTCGTGTGATAAAGACCAGTGATATGAGAAGTATAACGAAACTTTTAGCTTTTTACTAGTCGTGTTTTATAGTATAGCCCTATAGTAACCCACATCTGTGTTTCCTATAGCCTTGTAGTAACCCACATCTGAAAACTCCCAAGATTCGTGCCTAGCTGGAATAAAAAACGACTCCAAGAATCGCTTAGGCAAAGTCGTGTGATAAAAACCAGTGATATTTTTTATTTTATTATTTGAGAAGTATAACGAAACTTTTAGCTTTTTACTAGTCGTGTTTTATAGTATAGCCCTATAGTAACCCACATCTGTGTTTCCTATAGCCCTGTAGTAACCCACATCTGAAAACTCCCAAGATTCGTGCCTAGCTGGAATAAAAAAACCACTCCAAGAATCGCTTAGGCAAAGTCGTGTGATAAAAACCAGTGATAATTTTTTTTTACGTAAGAAACAGGTGTAGATTAGAGTGAGAGGAAAAAAACAGGAATCGTGTCGAAGGCACTAATTACGCTTATCGTGTTCTCTAATTGAATTTTGACCTCTATCCCAGGCTTCACTTTAGATAGGTGGGTGTAATATACGTGCATATGCGCCAAGTATCTCATTATATTCAATAAATACTCCATTTCAAAGAAAGACGCGGGTGCCAGGCAGTTCACAGTTGCATTTCTAATTCAATTCCTCTTCCTTCTACTCTTCTGAGTACTGGGTGTTCTTCAATTATTGTAATATTATTTTATTTATTCTTGTATTCCATTGTTGCATTGAATTATTGGAGT
>NW_007396154.1:0-971 GCF_000475195.1 Diaphorina citri | reverse complement strand
AAACCTATTAACACAATGGATTTTTACACACCCTGTTAAAACTCTAGCAAACCTATTAACACAATGGATTTTTACACAGCCTGTTAAAACTCTAGCAAACCTATTAACACAATGGATTTTTACACACCCTGTTAAAACTCTAGCAAACCTATTGACACAATGGATTTTTATATTACACACTCTCTAAACTCTGGCAAAACCTATTTTAATTAACACAATGAATGTTTAATAACCCTGTATAAACAATTAAACACAGGTATCACACGCAATGCTAGATTGGCTAATTTCATACTAGTCTGTGATTGCTGGTCGAACAAACGGGCGTACAATCCCCTGGGGGGAAGGGGAGGAAGAATTGTGAGGTGTGGCACTGGAGGGGAGTAGAAGCGCGTAAAAGAGGAAGTAAGAAAAACCCGAGGAGAGAGTAACATTGAGAGTAAAAGGTATGTTAGGAACACACTACTATCACGTCACGTGACCTCACGTAGTTAGCTGTATTTCGACTGAATTTTGGCATTATTTGACCACTTTTTGGCGGTTTTCTACGGACTGACTAAAGTTTAGTCACACAAAAGATATCGAAAAAGTTCTGAGTTATGGGAGAAGCCTCAAAATCACACCTAAGAAAACCAGTTGAGCCTAAATAGGATTAAGGAAAGTTGTGTGATGTTCACACCATCAGTTTTTTTCTTAGCAGCCTCTTTTTCTCCTTTTCCTTCTTCTTCTTCTCTCTTTCTTCGTTTTCCTCTTTTCCTTTAATTTTTACCAACCACCTCCCTGGTTCTCTTTCTCTTTTCATTCGTCTTTCTCCTCCTTCTCCTTCTTCTCTATTTCACGCTCGTAATCATTTCGGCAGCCAGTGTGTCTAAACTTTCACATCCTGGCACTTCTCTTAAGTTCACTACTGGCACTTTGCCATCAAATATGACAAGAAACTGACCTCACTAACAAAATAACTAATCACTTTCTTC
>NW_007396153.1:0-971 GCF_000475195.1 Diaphorina citri | reverse complement strand
TCGTTTTGGGAGGGAGAGGGGACAGTATTAGAGTTGAAAACGTGCACAGAAATATAGTAGATGTATACAATATTTTGACATGCTGAGTTTATGAGCTGGACTATACCTACTTACTTTAATTGTTAATACCTTGTGCACACCAGCAACAATTTCATTAGGAAAATTGTTTCTCAGCAATACGTTTTTGAAACAATCCAGCAACTTTTTAGGCTAGTATCTCACTCCAAGGCTAGCTTTAGTTTTGTACAGCTGGCTTTTAAAGTGGTATAGAAGGAACCAGAAAGCAAGGTAGACCACGACTGAGATGGAATGATCAAATCGACAAAGATATCATCAAAAGAAATCAAAATCCCAGTCTCATTGAAAACCAACAAAAATTTAATGATAGAACTTGGTGGAGAGGTTTTGTGAATAGTCGACCTGTTCCACCAAACAGAACGACTTAGGATATGTGTGTATGTACATATACAAGGTCAGATTCTTATAAGCTCAATCCATCTTTTAGGGCTTACACGAAGCCTCAATGTGGGCTTTATGTGTACACAAGGCTAGGCTTCAGAATAAATTTCTTTTCAATTTTAGGGGTGAGCTATAAAATAAAGCCTAGCCCAGTTCAAAACCACAGCCTTAAGTCAGTTTTATTACTCCCTCGAAAAAATTAGAGATAGGAGCAACTATTGCGGAGAAAAAAGACACGACACGAGATGTGTACAGTACTGCATCGTCACTTAAAAATCTTGACAGTAATACAGTGACGCTGACGATAAGGCCCTTAAAAAGTAAAAAATAGTAAATTTAAAAGGGAGAGAAAGAAAGAACACAAATATTTTTCCTATTTTTTCATGTCGTGTTGTCATGTGTTAGGATGGTTAAAAATTTGCTTCTTTCAGATAAGGTCAAATTTTCTCACTCTTTACACAAATCTCTATTGTTTGGACAAGATTAGGATATATTTATGGCCCCGACAGAGA
>NW_007396152.1:0-971 GCF_000475195.1 Diaphorina citri | reverse complement strand
CCTCCACAGGATTCGGTTCAATACAAGTTTAGCTGTATTTTATTACCTATGTGATTTTTTTTATTTTTTCAGTCATCATACGAAATTTCTCTTTGGGCTAGTTTGGACTGGCAGCGGGTGTGATGGCGCCATTGCGTCCAAACTAGTCCAAAGAGAAATTTCGTATGTCTGAAAAAAGTCACATAATAAAATAGGTACAGCTTTTCTAAAATTCCACTCCGTGGTCGCTCAGCCTAGAATTTCGCCTCCTAAATGTCATTGGAGCTCACTAGGATTCTGCCGGCATATCTGAAATCGCGTCGCTTCAGAGCATACGCCATGAACACGCCGGTAGCGATAAGAACCATCGCTAAGGCGTTAATGATCATCGCTTCTTGTGGAAAACTGCCATACTGGTCGCTGAAAATGAGGAGGTGGACGAAATGAGGACGGGATAGTCGGGGATAACGAGTTGAACAATAACAGAACGAATAACGAATAAGAAATGAAAGAAAACTGAGAATGAGAATAACACTTGACAAAACAAATTCAAGAAGTACGCATACCACTAGGGTTGCGTGAGGTTTTCCAGTGTTAAAATGTCTCATTTGAAGTAGGTAGATTACACGTGTAATGTGGAGAAGTAACTTTGGCATCTCCACTAACACCAAATACCCATAAACTAAGCACGTAAATTGAAGATTGTAATTTGGACATCTCCACCAACAAAATGATCAAAATTATGTGCCTAGGTATTAAAAGATCTATAGATAAATCTCTTAAATCCTGGTCTACAAGACGTTCATGTTGCATGTTGAAATTATTGTCAACTTCTGTGCATGCTCTCTTAATACCGAATGCACGAACTCTTAATACCGAATGATTTTTGTAAAAGATGCTCTCACTTCTCACTATTAGAGAGTTTTTGCACTGCTAATTTACGTGACGATAATTGAAACGTAAGACGTAAGTTGACCAAAACTCGTATCTGC
>NW_007396151.1:0-971 GCF_000475195.1 Diaphorina citri | reverse complement strand
ACCGACACAGCAGATTCTGCATACACACGAGGTTTTGTTAAATATTAGTGGTGTATCCTTCACTCACCTGACACCTAAACAGGCCCTAACCGAGTATACGGGCCCCTGGGTTAACTTCAGCAAAGGGGCCCTCCTCGAAACAATTTTTTAACAAGAATATGTACTAGGTAGTTTTATAGCTAAATTTTTTGTACTTGTATTAATTTTATTTTTCATTTTCCTGCTGGTTCTGGGCTGCTTGAGAAAAGGGAAAAGTGTGCTCAGAATACGTTTTGTTGTTCAAGAATGGGCATTCAATATTGCTCGGTAAGCATTACTAGTAACCAGCATAGCAACATAACACAACGCTGGGAAAAAAAACCACTCGTTTATTCTATTCTCTGCTGTAATGGTGCTTTGGTGCAGCAGTAGAGGAAGTCGTAAATACTAAGATGAGAGCGCTTGGAAAAGTCTCAAGATTGCCCCGAGGCCCGAGCTCAACATTGGCAAGGTATTGGTTTTAATGTGATTGATTCTACACGGTACAAATACACTGGTACACGTATCTCCGGATGGTGCTAGTACTTGAACCACCTCCAGATACTTGCCAAGGCCTTCTATCCCAAGAGCGAAAGATGTTGACCTAAATACGTAGGTACGAGTATTGTATCTGTGATATCTACAATTCTACAGACACTTCTTAGAGCTTTTAATACCTTGCAACATATCGTTGACACTCTTTGTTTAGAAAAATAAAATAAAAAACTCAAAGGGTAGTGGATCCAACTTTTCCATTCATAAAAAGAAGAATTTAAAACCTTATAGGGTTAACCTTATAAGGTTTTAAATTCTCCTTTCTGTCCTCTATGCTTTGAAAGGACAAAGTTTGAATAAGTTTTAAGACCAAATGGACAAATCCACTCAAGAAACCACTTGTGACAAACATTTTAATTCTTACAAGGTTTTACATCCACTCCAGAACCACTTCTTTG
>NW_007396150.1:0-971 GCF_000475195.1 Diaphorina citri | reverse complement strand
GATTATTGAGATATTGGGAAAATCCTACAATGCTGCAGTGAGCACCAAAGTTGTGAGATAATAACACAAAGAAACTGCCTTTAAATTTACAAATGGGATTTGTTACCTACCTATATGCCTATATACCTACCATCTAACCGTCTACATTTCTAATAGCTACCTATGTCTAGATAGGCCCCCATCTAATCATTACCTTAACATCTAGAATTAGATCATGTATTCAGATAACTACTACATATGTAGACAGTACCTATTTTAGAATATTTTTTATATAAAATAAAAAAATAAAGACGTTTTGGCTTTACCATGTACATATATGTATGTAAGGTACCTGATTAGGTACATAATGTATGTAGGTGATTTGAGGTGATTGACCATCAGTAGGCACAAACTCACATACAATTTATGATATTAACTAGTTGACTAACCAAATGGAAAGCACTAGAGGAAAAGTTAACAAACAGATGTACATATTGTTTACTCAAGGTGTACTTAAAAACTTATGTATTACCTATGTATGTACATAATTGAGGAGTTATGTCAGGAAAAACCTTCTTTGTGCAGTCAATCAGATTGGAACTGGTTTGACAACATAGAAGAATCAACTCATAGTAAGTACAATAGCAACTTTAGATCCACCTGAGCTTCTAGTGGTCATTACACCCATTACAACTTGGAGGTCCGGGGTTCGATTACCACCGCTTTATGTGTGACCCGTCCTTTGTACGGGATCAGCACGGTGTAAGAGGCATCCCCCACAAAAACACAAATGTGAAAAAAGGCCAAGTTCCTATCCAAAAATGTCGGCCCTTAAAAGTGGTGAGATCAGAAAATTGAGGCCAAACCTGCATTCCCAGTTTTTCGTGCCTTATGAATCTTAATTCCTTCAAGTCTGCATTTCCAATTTTTCGTGTCTGCTGAAAATGCCGGATCTCAATTCCTTCAACCGTCTCTCAATTTCAACTTGGCAA
>NW_007396149.1:9691-11015 GCF_000475195.1 Diaphorina citri | reverse complement strand
AGTCAAATAATTCTTCTATATAGTGAAAACCAGTGTTTCTTCTTTTAGAATCATACTGAGAATTATCATCATCATCATCATCATCATGTCTCCTTTTCAAATAACCATCATAGGGTTCATGTTCCTGAAAGTGTGGCCGAGAAGGTCTTGCAGATTCACTTTTGTTTCGAGAAGTGTGGGGAAGTGGAGGTCTGTGTCGAGGGGGAAATCTAGGGGGGCCTGTGCCATAATAGTGAGGTGGTGGGGGTCTAGGGGCACCTAGCATACCATATGGTCTTGGTCTATATCCAACAGGAGGCAACAGATGAGGTGGTCGCAAAGGAGGACCATAGACAGGTGGTACTTCAGGATGACCATAGACTGGTGGTACTTTGGGAGGACCATAGACGGGAGGTTCTGGAGGAGCATATCCCGCATAATACGGATCTTCATACTCGGGATACATTTCACCATAGTAAGCATCTTCATTGTAGTTGTAAGATTCTTTCTTGTAATCATCATATTGCTGTCCATATGTTTTTGCCTTAGGTTCTGTATCATCATTTTTAGCTGCTGATGATGATGATTTAGCTTCTGATGAAGATGAAGAAGGTTTTACTTCATGAGACTTGGAACATGTATCCTTGAAAATGTATGCATCAAATCTTTCATTGTTTTCTGCAGGTTTGCTTTCTTTTTTAGCATAATAGTCCTTGAGCACAGCGTTTATCAAATCTGATGGAACAGCCATCTGGAATAATAAAAGTGTAAAAGTAATAAAGGTATGGGATTTTCCAAGCTGTCACTTCCAATCAATGCCAAGTATGTAAGTTGGTTACCAAGTTTCCAAAGTTCCTGCTAGCGGCTGCTACGGGATGCTAGCGCGGGAGCCAAGTATTGGTGCCGGACTTTTAAATATGAGGAGCATACAAATATCTTTCCAAAGTTTACGGGCGCTAAAAAACTTATAAAAATTTTAAAGCTTTTCCCGTCTTTTAACTATTTTTTTTTTGGCCTTGAGGGGCAAAAAGGTCAAACATTAAAAGGACTAGGACTTCCGGGATTTCAACTGGACAATAGATAACAAAGTTAGTCCTTTATACCTGACTGTCCTTAAGCCACCATTCAGTTCTTTGTCGTTAGTGGGAATACAACGGTGGTCAGTCCATGAAACGGAAACGCATAAAATGTCAACTTGTGGAACCCTGGAAACCATGGTTTGGTGGAATAGAAACTGAACTATACACGTCCACGATTATTTTTAAGTTAGAATGACTTCGATGGTCGTTTGCGTTTACTAATAACTCATCATCCATCTAATCTCTTATTCCATTCTTAAACGGTT
>NW_007396149.1:0-3897 GCF_000475195.1 Diaphorina citri | reverse complement strand
ATTTCATAAAGTAAGTTTGTTAACTTAATACGAAATTAACGAGTCGTAAACGTTAGTAAAAGTGTATCCGTGTGTAAACAAAGGAAGGAAGTTCTCTTTACGAAGTCGAATGATGTGATTTAAAATAGCCTTTACAGTTACGGTATAAAGAAATAACCGAAGTTACGTAATGGCTCCCAGACTGTCTGGAGTAAGTGATCTCTATGAACATTAGATACAAACCAGAGCCTCATTCATTTGTGAAACAATAATACATAAAACTAAGGAATGATAAAATAATAATACATAAATTAGGAATGATAAAATAATAATACATAAAATTAAGGATAAAGGAAGGATATGGTCCTCTTCCTTTCATTTTTCGTGTTTTAAGAATTAAATTTTTGTAGATTATTCATGGATCAAATAAAAAATAATGACACTATATCATGTCTCAAAAGTTTTCAGCCCTGGGGACTTATAAAAACTTGCCGCATTTCTACTCCTTCGACTTTAATCCATCACTAATAGAAAAGTTTATGGTAAGAAAACTTTATCAGCGTTTAAAATAGGCCTCGGTCCTAGCTAGGGCGTCCCCCGGGTTGAAATTTTAAATTTACTCCTTGGGGATGAACACTATGTAGTATAGTTTCCAGAATTTCTTGCATCTGAAATCATGTTCAAACTCGAGCTAAGCTGTTGGTCCCTGCCTCAATACCAGATAAGTCTTAAAGTCATAAAAGTAAAGAGGTCGGTTATCTCCCCGTGGTTTTTACCTTTTAAGTATAGCTAACCACTAAACACAAAGTTTATCCAGGGTGTTACTAAGTATAACTTTAAGCACGGGTTTTTATTTTAAAGCTTTTAGTCAGGTAATCCTCCGGAATCCCTCTCGCGTCTCTCAGATTTTAAAGTAAAATCCCCAGACATCTTTATAGTTCATACTGGGTAATCTCAGCTTGTGTAAACACAAACGAGCGTGTAAGTGCTTAACACTGTATACTTAAGGGTGAAGAAACCAACAGAGCCGAGCCGGAAGCAGCGGTCCAAAGAGGGAGTACATTAGTGAAAGCGTGTTAATACATTTTTGTCTTAGGATCAGGGTAATTAGACTCGGGGACCAAATACTGAAACTAGACGTCCAGAGAGAGCATTGTATCCCTCAATATAGGATTTACATGATGCAGAAATCATAACTAAATTAAACTACATCCACACGACACACACAACACACAATTATAAGTTTCAGAACCAGAGGGAGGGAGACAGATTGACAGAGTGTCTCTGTGCAATAAAACACACTCTTGGGTGAATAGTTGTGCTTTACCCAACAAAATGGATTCACTAAACACTTATAACATATACCGCGAGATATGGTTACAAGCCAGAGGGAGGATAACAAGGCGGTAAAGATCTTATTGAGTAGTATACCTATCCGGGGCCTGAACAACTTACCTATAGTAGAAAACCATAAATTTCCGAACCATTTTCACGCCACAACCATTAGAGATTCCACCTTTTAGCTATACAACCGACACTGGACTCTGCATACATATATAACAATATGCACTATAAGATTCAGGCCTGGGAGCGTTAACAAAAACTCATAAACCCACACAGAATGCCTTACCTATAACGCGACGGTAATTAGAATACACATCTACACTACATCCAAAGAACATTCTTTATTTAGGTAAATAAACCATCACACCAAGACGCGTTGTTAAGACAAAGAAACAAGACAGAGAAGACCTGCAGGTATGAAAATTATAATTTAATCATATATTGAGAGATAAGTGATGAACAAGTATGTAAGTATGAGCGTTTCATATGTAATGTCATCATGACACTTCACAATTATACTAATCTCGTAGCGCATGGTACACAGAGTCATGGGTCCAGTGCCTCAAGTTTACACAACGGAATAAGACAAACGTGTAAGTGATAAGGATACAACAGTATATGGGAGGACTGCGTATTCATCCAGCTGTCGTGGATGTTCACAATATTTTAAGTCATTAATACCACACTAAACTCGAAGATACTTACCACAACGATATAACCAACCCGATTGAAAGCGCGCATAACAGGTATAAACAGCTATAACGTCTGAGGAGTTTTTATTTAATACTCGAAGTCGGGATTCCGAGGTAGGACCACCACTTTTTAATTATACAAAAATACAAAATAATAACACATCTGGACTCATGAAGCGTGGCTTACAAGTTCTATCCACTTAACGATATTCCACCTGATTATTTTGCGTTTAGTCGGTTTAGCTATACTTTTATAAGAACATACAACCACAGGAGAACTAAGACCGACCACATCTATATGTTTAAACTATTTAGATTAACTTTATAATAATATACATTACATTATGGTAATTTGAACAGAAGGAGGAAACGAAAAATCCAAATTAACGATGTGCTTTTAGCTGGACCAACAGCTATTAGAGGGCTCGAATTTTATGAGGAATAGATATTCATAGGTGCGAGAACATTCTAAAGGAAACATTAAATATACATACATACGTGTATCCTTATATCCCCCCAAGAGTGAGAACTTTTAAAATTTCACACCGGAGGGACACCCATTATAGGACCGAGGCGCTATTATTTCTAAACCGTGCTGACTTAAGCTTTTCATTTATGGAAAAAAAAAAGGAAAATTCTTTTTTTTTTTTTTTTTTTTTTTTTTTTTTAATAGTTCAATACTTACCATAGTCAAATAATTCTTCTATATAGTGAAAACCAGTGTTTCTTCTTTTAGAATCATACTGAGAATTATCATCATCATCATGTCTCCTTTTCAAATAACCATCATAGGGTTCAAGTTCCTGAAAGTGTGGCCGAGAAGGAAGTGGAGGTCCGTGTCGAGGGGGAAATCTAGGGGGGCCTGTGCCATAATAGTGAGGTGGTGGGGGTCTAGGGGCACCTAGCATACCATATGGTCTTGGTCTATATCCAACAGGAGGCAACAGATGAGGTGGTCGCAAAGGAGGACCATAGACAGGTGGTACTTCCGGATGACCATAGACTGGTGGTACTTCGGGAGGACCATAGACGGGAGGTTCTGGAGGAGCATATCCTGCATAATACGGATCTTCATACTCGGGATACATTTCACCATAGTAAGCATCTTCATTGTAGTTGTAAGATTCTTTCTTGTAATCATCATATTGCTGTCCATATGTTTTTGCCTTAGGTTCTGTATCATCATTTTTGGCTGCTGATGATGATGATTTAGCTTGTGATGAAGATGAAGAAGGTTTTACTTCATGAGACTTGGAACATGTATCCTTGAAAGTGTACGCATCAAATCTTTCATTGTTTTCTGCAGGTTTGCTTTCTTTTTTAGCATAATAGTCCTTGAGCACAGCGTTTATCAAATCTGATGGAACAGCCATCTGGAATAATAAAAGTGTAAAAGTAATAAAGGTATGGGATTTTCCAAGCTGTCACTTCCGATCAATGCCAAGTATGTAAGTTGGTTACCAAGTTTCCAAAGTTCCTGCTAGATGGCAAATTCTTACCTTTATTCTCTAATCTACCTATTCAAATCTTTCATTGTTTTCTGCAGGTTTGCTTTCTTTTTTAGCATAATAGTCCTTGAGCACAGCGTTTATCAAATCTGATGGAACAGACATCTGGAATAATAAAAGTGTAGAAGTATTAAAGGTATGGGATTTTCCAAGCTGTCACTTCCGATCAATGCCAAGTACGTAAGTTGGTTACCTACCAAGTTTCTGAAGTTCCTGCTAGTTGGCAAATTTTTACCTTTATTCACTAATCTACCTACATAGCTCAATAATCATTTGCTTTGCTGGTAGTCGGTAACATTGAATTTTATTACACCTGCACATATCAAGTCAAAGATAAGGTGGTTTGGTACCAAAGGTCCCAAGGTGTTCAACTG
>NW_007396148.1:0-971 GCF_000475195.1 Diaphorina citri | reverse complement strand
ATCGAATTATTGAATCAACAAAAGATTCGTACAAGATCACAAAGCAATGGTGAGAACATCACCATTGCGCCAGATACAGGCTCGATGTTGCTTAACTTAAGTGTTAGGCAGGGTCCACAGTCCACACTTATATTGGATGATACTGTCCCAACTCACAACACATCGACATATTTTTAAGAAACATTGTCGTACATTAGAGAGTTTTTGCAAAGCAAAATTAGCGTCCCGTTAACTCAACCCTTTAACGTTATTTGACGAAAACTCGTACAGAAACAAGTTTTGGTCAACTTACGTTTCGGTTATCGTCACTCAAGTTAACGGAGCAAAAACTCTCTATTATCGTATGACATTGCTAACAAAAGTGTGGGCCCTGCTTTAGACGGCGTGCTTTAACGTTATTTGACGAAAACTCGTACAGAAACAAGTTTTGGTCAACTTACGTTTCGGTTATCGTCACTCAAGTTAACGGAGCAAATACTCTCTATTATCGTATGACATTGCTAACAAAAGTGTGGGCCCTGCTTTAGACGGCGTGTTAAGCACTTTAGCCCTTCACCAAACGTTTAATAAATCATTCAGGGTGCGCCTTTTCAAAAAATACTTCACCACTCGAAGGATGGCTAAACGTATTCCTCTTATTCAAACCGTGATACATGTCCATAAAGTGAATAAAAAAATACAACATAGGTAAAGTATACACATACAAAAAACCATTACAAAATATTAATATTAGAAAAATATCACTACACAAATTATTAAAAAAAAAAAAATCTTTAAGCGTATATTTTTAAAGCAGGAAAAAAAAAAATCTTACATCAAGGGAAAGAGTGTCCTAAATCTAAAGGCTAGAGATGTCAGAAATCGATTATTTTGATAATCGAATTGATTTGATGAATCGATCTTTCTGATAGTCGATTTTTCACATCACTAATCTGCACATGAGGGAAAAATTTAAGGTGATCCTATTTAGA
>NW_007396147.1:0-971 GCF_000475195.1 Diaphorina citri | reverse complement strand
GCGTTTTATGTTTCTATAGAAAATGAAGACTTTTACAAAAAAAAAAAGGATAACCTTAAAAACCACTGACTTGAACCCGTATAGATTTTAATCTTGGCCCTCAGCTACGTATTTCCTTTTATGCTAATTCTTCAGATTTTATTTTATTTCAAATGATCACATGTTTTACTGCCCTTTTTTACTGGCCTATCATTTTCCCTGATGCCTTCATTCATTTCCCTATAAAGTCCTCCGAGTTTTTACTAGGGTAACATAAAATCCATCCATTATTCAGCCGTAAACTCTTCTCTCAGCCCTCCCCAGCAATCAACACAGTTTTCATTATGCGTTACTAGGGTAACATAAAATCCATCCATTATTCAGCCGTAAACTCTTCTCTCAGCCCTCCCCAGCAATCAACACAGTTGTCGTTATGCGTTTCAGAGGGAGGAATAAAACGGCCTACATATTGCTCAATGCTCCATCAACTGCAAATGTGAGGGCATAAAAAGATCTGAGATTTTATTCTATCCGAGTTTATCATCTTGGTCTTAAGTACCTTTAACCCTGCAAAGAATCTTTGCCCGTAAAGAAGTTCATATTGGGTTTCTCTTTCTACTATCTGTGTTTCGAGGAATGCGAACTTTCTGGGGAGAGAGAAAAAACATAGCATATTGCATACTTACAAATATTTTAGGCGGTCATACAAATTTATTGTCTGGCACGGTGTTATAGTTTTATCTACTTAGGTATTTGTGACTGCAGTTGTTACCTGTTTTAAGGGTATTTTAATATATTGACCATACAATAATTGTACGTTTTCCTTTGTTTTCAGGTAAGCCATTTTTGCAATTCAAATTTTCTATGAAAACGAAACCGTCTGATGGTCAACATTTCCTATGAAAAGGTTTGATAGAGGATCCGTAAGTAAGTATTTTCAATTCTTTTGTCTATTTTGGTCTAAAAAATACAACATACCTACAAAAAGTAAA
>NW_007396146.1:0-971 GCF_000475195.1 Diaphorina citri | reverse complement strand
GCCACACACATTTTAGCCAATAGGATTTAACCGATACGATAAAACGTAGCGCGTAGACCCACCCTAACATCACACTTACGAGGTCTTCTGATTTTGAAGCTGCGGCCTTGAACAAGTCAATACTTCTACGATAAGATATCGTACACAAAAAGCCCTCTTTGAGGTTTTGGTGTAGGGGGAAACAGCCCTAAAGGATGGGTCGAGCATATACAAATGTACGATAAGACATGCCGTGTAGATCCGACATTAAACCGTGGATAACTACAAATTTAATAAAGTCGATACGAACGAGAGATAAATTAGCACAACAAGTAAAGAAACATCCAACAAATGTAAGATTAATAGAATACTATAAAAGAGTAAAAAATACAGTAACATCTTGTATTAGAAAAGCAAAAGATGATTATTATGAAAAAGAAATTAAAGATAATGAACATGATCCAAAAAAACTTTGGAGAGTAATACATAGTATAAACAACACCAAAGTAAAACTAAAATCTGGAATTAAATCTCTTATAGTAAATGGAAATACAATTGATGCTGAAAATAACAAAGAAATAGCTGCTAAAGAAATAAATAAATAAATATTTTAGTCAAGTTGGTAAAAGTGTAGCGGAAGAAATAATTCAACAATCAGGAAATCAATCTAACATAAGTAATACAAATAGCAATTCTAACCAAAGTGCAAATGGAAACAAACTAGACATGTTCAATTTAACCAATCCTGAAGAAGTAAATAAAATCATCATGAAACTAAGAAATGATTGTTCAGCAGGACATGATGAAATAGAAGTACAAACCTTAAAAAAGATATCTCACTATATCATAAACCCTTTAACTCATATCTTTAACCTAAGCTTGACAAGTGGTATTTTCCCAGACATTTTCAAAATAGCTATTGTTGTTCCTGTGTTTAAAAAAGGAAGCAAAACAAATATGCAAAATTACAGACCAATAGCTATACTATCAAA
>NW_007396145.1:0-971 GCF_000475195.1 Diaphorina citri | reverse complement strand
AGAGGAATAGAAAGTGGGGGGAGAGAGAGAGAGAGAAGAAGAAAGAGAGAGGAAAAGGGAGAGAAGTAAAGAGGTTTCGTGACAAGAGAGAGAGAGAATAGAGGATAACAAAGAGAAGAATAGTAAGTGAGAGAGAGAGGAAAAGGGAGAGAAGTAAGGAGGTTTTGTGACAAGAGAGAGAGAGAGCGTATTAATGCAATATTTCAAATGATTAATTGTTACAAGGGTCACAAACCACATTATTAGAGCGGAAAATAAACAAAAACAGAAGAGAGAAAGAGAGAGAGAGAGAGGGGAGACGGTAGAGAAAGATTGGGTAAGAGAAAAAGGATAGAAAGAGACGGGGTTAGAGAGAGAGTAAAAAAGGGGTGGATTACTGTCAAGAGTAAGGACTGAGGACCTGTTATTAGAGAAAGAAAAGAGAGAGAGAGAACTAGAGGAAGAGAGAGAGGAAACTAGATGGAGAAAGAGGAAGAGAGAGAGATAATGGGAGGGAGAGTGAATGACAGAGAGAGAGACAGGGAGAGAGAGAGCGAGTATTCCGTACCTACCTACATATATATGTTTTTTTTTTTTTATTTATTTATTTACCTACCTACCTGTTTTAGTCCTCTCTCCTGAAATATCTAAATCCCCAAAACTCCAAAGTACCACCCGTGACAACACTGCTGATGGGAAAATAATTTTTCATATTTTTTTCTCTGTTTCAGGTATGAACTCTGCCCCAGTGAGTTAGAAAAAAAGAACTACTCACTAGACTACCTAGGTACTTAGTCAATGAGTCAAATCATTAAACATGCAACTCACTGTTATACTATACCTTAAGGTAAAGAGTGGGACGATTTGAAGAGTAGTTCTACAACTCACTCACTCTCTTCTTGGTCTTAATTACGGTGAGTGCTGAGTACCAGGTAAGATTAAGTTTTCATTTCATCTGACTCATTGACTGAGTAGTTCACAGAAATAAAAAA
>NW_007396144.1:0-971 GCF_000475195.1 Diaphorina citri | reverse complement strand
TTTCCCTCACTCCCCCTACCTCCTTTTTTTTTCTCTCGCTCTCTCCTTCCTCTCTCTCTCTCCTACCGTAAAAACTAAAGCATGTTTGTGCGTCATAATAATAAATAATATTACACCAAGGACATGTTGCAGGATACATGTATTGCATATTGCATACATGATGGATATCTTCTTTATTCTTTGGTTCCTTTTCGTTCTTTTTTTTTTAGTTTTCCGCCCTCCTTTTTTCTTCGTTCCTTTCTTTCTCGTTTTTTTTTTTCCTTTTTTCATTCATTCCTTCCTTCTTTTTCCTTCCTTTTCCTTCTTTTGATGTATCTTCTCTAATTCTTTCTTTTTTCCCTTCATCCTTTCTCCCTCTTTTCCTTCTTCTGTTGTTCTTCCTTCTTTCTCTGCTCCTTCGTTCTGGTGTTTCTTGGCAGACTCTCCCTTTCTCTTCCTTTTCCCCTCATTTTGAAGTTTCTTCTCTAATTCTCCATTTCTTCCTTCTTTCTCTTCCTCCTCTATTCTCTCTCCTTTCTCTTTCCGTTCTTCTGCTCCTTCTCATTTCTTTTCCTTAATTCTTCCTTCTTTCTCTCCCCTTCTCTTCGTCTCTCATCCCCAAGCGCGTCTGTGCTTTCCCCGTCTTTTCCGTGCTTCTAGAGAGTTTGCATACTCTCCTCTATTCTCTCTCCTTTCTCTTTCCGTTCTTCTGCTCCTGATTTCTTTTCCTTAATTCTTCCTTCTTTCTCTCCCCTTCTCCTTCTTCCTGATGTTTCTTCATCAATTCTTACTCTCTCCTCTCTTCGTCTCTCATCCCTAGATTTCCCCGTCTTTTCCCTGCTTCTAGAGTTTGCATATACGAGCGTTGACAAAGTTTTGCAAGTTTTCTACTTATTTGTCGAGTTTGTTTGGGTGCAACTTGTCTAGTTGTGCATTTAAATCAAAAGTCGCAATCATCAGGGCAGAAAAGAGCGCGCAAACTTTTTTTTTTA
>NW_007396143.1:0-971 GCF_000475195.1 Diaphorina citri | reverse complement strand
GTGCGTGGGTTGTTAATGGTAGAGATCTATCGATTGGTTCTACAAATTAAAAGTATTACGGTGCAAAATTTTTGACCAGGTCAAAAATTAACTTCAATCTTTGTACACCAGTGGAGACATTTTAGTAAGTTGCCCATGACCATATCCTGTTTTTCCTTTGTTTGCAAAACACCCTGTAAAATGAAAGCTTTTCGGAGCAAAAAAAGTTTTCCTTGAGAAAGTTTAGACTCTGGTTTTTGGTAATTTTAAGCTTCGTGGGAGATTTCCTTTAGTTTTTAAATTTTTAGGACGATTAAAAAAAAAATTAAAAAACCTCAAATCTCATTGACGAAAAAACTTTGACATCAACCCATTCGAACCCTCGACAAGTGCTTTGTCATCACTTCTATTTTATGAACAATTTTCCGAATTGGTTGCTGACAAGGACAAATCGGGAGAGTGAGTTTTCCTGCACTCTCTATGATTAGGTAACTGAGATGTAACCTGATCATTTTGTTTGTAGGTATAAAATTATGTATGTACCTGAAGGTAGGCAATACATATACAGTGGATATCATATAGCTATCGTATATCTAAGTGTGTACGAAAACATTTTTCTTGTCCCCGGTTGCATAGAGGAATCAAAGGATTTAATATCCATGTATACTATTACATATGGTAATTAACGGTTATGATTAATTTTGATCATTCGCTGATGGTTTTCAGCAGAAGATCCCGAGTTCGATTACCTCTATTGGTATTCCGATTAGATTTATCTAAATCCTACAAATACACTTTCGTCTTTTTCCAGAAATAATCTTATAAGGCTGCTCTGACATACTCGTCAGTAGAAGGCAGTTTGTTTCGGGGCTTACAAATAAAGTAAGTTCAGGAGATTACGGGAAAACCTTTAGTATTTGTTGAGAAACTTCCCTTCCCAGTTTTTAGCTCTAATATAAACCTCGTTGTTTTACCAGGGGAAATTAAAGAAG
>NW_007396142.1:6907-10666 GCF_000475195.1 Diaphorina citri | reverse complement strand
AGTCTTTGTAAGATTTTACAGTTCTGTCAGAATGCCTATCAGCAAGATTCATGCCCGTCAAATCTTTGACTCTCGTGGTAACCCAACTGTTGAGGTAAGTTTTTTTCCTTTATTTTTTAGAGTAAGTACCTAATACTTACTTACCTTCCTACCAAAAATAATAAGCAGTTGGCTTGTAACACTATTATTTATTTCATCTACCTGTGGTACCTTCTACACATTTGAGTACCACTTTGATTCTCTTTTTAAAAAATAAATTTCCCATCTGAGGAGCATAATTCCTATATAGGTAGTACATACTATTTAAATTTAACCCATCTGAGAAACAATATTACAGGTATTTAAATTTAACCTGAGAAAATTCCCATCAAAGCATAATTTGCTTTGGATACCTAAGTATGTTAGATATTAGTTGATTTCATAATTCTCACTATTTCCAAATCAATTTCTCTTGTTTCCAGGTTGACCTCACCACAGAACTTGGCCTGTTCAGAGCTGCTGTCCCTTCTGGTGCCAGCACTGGAATCTATGAAGCTTTGGAGCTGAGAGATAACGACAAGGCACACTATCACGGCAAGGGAGTAACCAAGGCTGTAGGCTTCATCAATAATGACATTGCCCCTGCCCTGCTCAAGGAGGTAGTTCAAATAATTTCTCTTCAAATAATTTTGACTTGAACTAGTCTAATAAAAGAATAGATTTCGTTATTCCTTTTATCAAATTTTTATGCTCTACATAGGTTCCGATGATCTTTAATTACTCAAGAAATATTAATTCTGTTAAGCATGAATGTTTGTCATTGTGATAAATTTTATGACCTGACTTGAACTACCAATACCCTACTGAGTTTGGTTACTTACTTACTTTGCTTTGTTTCTCAAATGTTCTTTCTCCTAAATGAGCTTAATTTCCTTGTTAGTCTTCTACCTATTATTTATTTACTAAAGGTACATTTTTATCCTTTTTTTTGTACCTCAATATTAGGCTAGTCATCCACTATCAGGTAGACCTGACAGGATGCCTGAGGGACTTATTATCACTGTCATACATTATTGGGTAGACCTAACAGGTACACCCATCTACCTGATACCTACCCGTCTCAGAACGGCTTTCTGGCCTTAGTAAAATATCAATATTGTCTGTTGGTTTCCAGAGCTTTGAAGTGACCCAGCAGAAGGAAATTGATGAGTTCATGATCAAACTGGATGGCACCGAGAACAAATCCAAATTCGGAGCCAACGCCATTCTGGGAGTCTCATTGGCAGTGGCCAAGGCTGGAGCTGCCAAGAAGGGAGTTCCTCTGTACAAGTGAGTAGCTTGAAAATAGGAAATTATGTTGCATCACTGAATAAGTGGGTACTTTAGGTGCAAAGGTTTTTAGTATGGGGGGGGCAGCATTACCCTCCCTCAGACCTTCTCACATTAACCTCACCAAGCAGCATGTCACCCGTTCAGATACCAACCACGCACAACGTTGCTTCACTTAAGTGAGCAATCCATTTTGGGAACTGGTGCATTCAGTGTGCTAATACCACTGGCTTAGGCTAAAAAGAGAGTGGAATGGAAAGCCTGTGCTCTCAGCCTCAGCTCTATGCAGCTTGTACTCATCACTCCCCTCTTGAAGCTTGATGCTCTCCACTCCACTCTGTTTTCAGTGTAAGTAGGTGTACCCAAATATCAATGTGTTGTTAACATTAGTTGAGTAAAGCAAATAAGAACTAGGTATTAATATCGAGTAGGCAGTATTGTTGAATAATTTCGTCATTTTAACTTAGCATGTCTTGTTTCAAGTTCAAACGGGAAATAGGTGTTAATCAATTAGTGCAACAAGTAGGTACAGAATGATTGTGTATGACCTTGGAATGATATTAGTTCTCCTTGAGTTTGTAAACCTATATATAGCAAAATGATTTGAAGTACCTTGACTTCCCAGTTGCTTAGTACCTACTAATATTCAGTACTAGTACAGTTAGCGTAAGTATAAGTACATAGCGAACCTACTAAAATTTCAGTTCAATGCTGTTGACGAAAAAAGATTTTACTGAATACCTACGTATTTAAATGATGAATAGGTATCCGGTTGTATGTCCCTGATATATTTATCAATTCATCATACTAAATAAATGAACTGTTGAATGTTATTAACCAGTAAAGTAACTCAAAACACGTAGGTTGGTACTTGTTTAGTTCGTCGAAAACTCTGAACAGTGGAAAAAATGTTCCCATTATTTTACTTTTGAAATCTAATTCTTTACTGTATAGCCTATGGCCATAATAGCAATTCTTAATGGTCATATTACCTCCAACTGTAGTAACATGTGACCTCTTAGGCCTGGAATTACCTTGTCTTAACGGGATTGAGCGAGGATCGAGACTCATTACCCAGTTTGATCCCGAGTTAATCTGACTTGGTAAGCCCCTGCCTATAGTATATTTATCATCTCTGTTCTGCAGACACTTGGCTGACCTGGCCGGGAACAGCAATATCATCCTCCCTGTACCTGCATTCAATGTTATCAACGGAGGTTCCCATGCTGGTAACAAGCTCGCTATGCAAGAGTTCATGATTCTGCCCACAGGTAAGTTGAGACGGGTGAACAATACAGGATTTTGGGATAGGATTGATTGATTGATTTTTCTTTCTTCCAAGAGGTTTGGTAGGGAACTGTAACTGCTAGGGTCTTATCGTGCCGAAATCGAAGAGAGAAGAAAGACAGGATAGATAGGATTGAAAATAATATTTTACTCATGTCTTGTACATTTTACGCGTTATGAAGTTAGGACGAAATTTTTCCCGATGAATGCGATTGTCAATAGTGCCGTGATCAAGGAAAGTCTCTTAGCTTCACAAAATTATCACTGATAAAATTATTTATTATTTACAATTATTTATAATATAGCTTTGTTAGGCTACACCTGACATACATTATTCCTCAACCGACTTACCATTATTCTTACGTGACATACAATATTCTCAACTTCCAGGTGGCCTCTTCCTTCCTTCTCCGCGAAGCCATGAAGATTGGCAGTGAAGTGTACCATCATCTGAAGAAGGTCATCAACACCCAAGTTCGGTTTGGATGCGACCGCCGTCGGAGATGAAGGAGGTTTCGCGCCTAACATTCTGGACAACAAGGAAGGTCTCAGACTCATTGTGGGGGCCATTGAGAAGGCTGGATACACGGGCAAAGTGGAGATCGGCATGGATGTGGGCTGCCTCTGAATTCTTCAAGTGAGTTGTATTGGAAGAAAAAAAACACCGTTAGTAATAAGTACATACTTAAAATCTCATTTTGTTGTTTGTTTTTGCATGTGAGAGATATATACACTAGACCCTTTGTCACTTCTAAGTAACGTGATACAGATTCTATGCTCTCATCTTTTTCAGCTCAGCCTTTTCATCCTATTCGCCCCCATAAGTTGACTGAGGAAGAAACAGCTGAGGTTCCATAACATTTTCTTTGCACATTTTATTGTCTGTAATTCTCGCAGTTATCGAGCATACGGTTTACATTCACTTTCAATCTATTTGTCAGATGATTCAGAGGAAAGTCCAACATATTGTTTTCAGTTACTCCTTTGAATTAGTATTGGTTTAAGCTAATTCACTTTCAATATTTTGTTTCTCTTCCTATTGACTGCCGCGCGGGATTTCAGGGGGGGGGGGCGGGGGGGGGGGAGGGAAGGCAATACGTCTGACTTCAGGAAAAACCCATCCAACTCCGCCCAAGTCCAGTGCTCCTGCAGACAAGTTGAGCG
>NW_007396142.1:0-1315 GCF_000475195.1 Diaphorina citri | reverse complement strand
TTACTCATACACTATGATTGATAAATTTTCCCATTTTATTTAGATCATTTTCTAAAATCAATAAATTCTTAGTAATAATTAATATTTGACTGATTTAATGGGATCTAATATTTTTCAAAATTTGTGTTTTCTTCCAGTAAACAAGTCTTTGTAAGATTTTACAGTTCTGTCAGAATGCCTATCAGCAAGATTCATGCCCGTCAAATCTTTGACTCTCGTGGTAACCCAACTGTTGAGGTAAGATTTTTTTTTCTTTATTTTTTAGAGTAAGTACTTACTTACCTTCCTACCAAAAATAATAAGCAGTTGGCTTGTAACACTATTATTTATTTCATCTACCTATGGTACCTTCTACACTACACATTTGAGTACCACTTTGATTCTTTTTTAAAAAATAAATTTCCCATCTGAGAAGCATAATTCCTATATAGGTAGTACATACTATTTAAATTCAACCTGAGAAAATTCCCATCAAAGCATAATTTGCTTTGGATACCTAAGTAAGTTAGATATTAGTTGATTCCATAATTCTCACTATTTCCAAACCAATTTCTCTTGTTTCCAGGTTGACCTCACCACAGAACTTGGCCTGTTCAGAGCTGCTGTCCCCTCTGGTGCCAGCACTGGAATCTATGAAGCTTTGGAGCTGAGAGATAACGACAAGGCACACTATCACGGCAAGGGAGTAACCAAGGCTGTAGGCTTCATCAATAATGACATTGCCCCTGCGCTGCTCAAGGAGGTAGGTACTTCAAATAACTTCTCTTCAAATAATTTCGACTTGAACTAGTCTAATAAAAGAAGAGATTTCTTTATTCCTTTTATCAAATTTTTATGCTTTACGTAGGTTCCAATGATCTTTAATTACCTACTCAAGAAATATTAATTCTGTTAAGCATGAATGTTTGTCACAAATTCCTGTCAAATTGATATTTTCCTGCTTTTGGAAGAAGAATCTTTTTATTTAACTAAAAATTGGAAATGACCGAGGTTGTCTATTCTGTTAAGCATGAATGTTTGTCACAGATGACATTTCTCTCTTAATAGTAATACATTGTGATAAATTTTATGACCTGACTTGAACTACCAATACCCTACTGAGGTTGGTTACTTACTTACTTTGCTTTGTTTCTCAAATGTTCTTTCTCCTAAATGAGCTATGAGCTCAATGTACCTTTTAACTCTTCCTTGTTAGTCTTTTACCTATTATTTATTTACTAAAGGTACATTTTTATCCTTTTTTTGTACCTCAATATTAGGCTAGTCATCCACTATCAGGTAGACCTGACAGGATGCCTGAGGGACTTATTATCAC
>NW_007396141.1:0-971 GCF_000475195.1 Diaphorina citri | reverse complement strand
TTTCTTTACTTTCGCAATATTCATATCTTCATAGTCATTTCTATAACTAGTAACTAGCAATGAGAAATGTTGAATATTATACGTATGGAATAAATAAAATTGTAGATCAAGTCTTAATTCTTGGACCATTTTAAAAAGTAACGGTAATGTCAACAAAATATTTGATAATCCGTGATTGTGAGTTTTATTATTTAAATTATCAAAAATTGTACCATAAAAAAGTATTAATAAGTACCTAGAATCTATACGTAGATACCCACTTACTTACATATATACGAATAAATAGCTTTTATTTTATTTTTTTATTTTCATAATGTAAACTATGTTCTCCTCAAAGGGTCCCTTTAGATTGGTACCCATTTTGTCGAGCTCGAGCAATTGTCCCTTTAGATGGCCAGAGAAATTATCTGAGCCAAGTACGTACGTATAAGTATTAGTACCCATCGATATCAAGTATTAGCAACGGATTAAGTAAAGATATAATAATAGGTATAATAAACTATGTTCTCCTCAAAGGGTCCCTTTAGATTGGTACCCATTTTGTCGAGCTCGAGCAATTGTCCCTTTAGATGGCCAGAGAAATTTTCTGAGCCAAGTACGTACGTATTTAAGTAATAAGTATTAGTACCCATCGATATCAAGTATTAGCAACAGATTAAGTAAAGATATAATAATAAGTATAAAATCTGAACTATGGAAGAAATTCCAGCAAAATGGGTACCTACCTTTGGAAATTGCACAAAAATTACAAAATAACATAAATCCTTCGCTTGGTAGCAAATAAATGCCGAAAATGATACAAGTACAAAGGAAGAAAATCGTCAATTTCTTGAATATCTCCGAGTGTTGGCGATATTTCTTCTGATCAATTAATCCTGCAGATTAGATTTCAAATTTATTTTAGATCTGTTTGCAAGAAAAAGGTACCATTTTTTCTCCTAATACCTAACATCCTAGCAAATATTGTGCAA
>NW_007396140.1:0-971 GCF_000475195.1 Diaphorina citri | reverse complement strand
TTTAGATACAGTTATATATTTGTCTTGGTAATTGCTCCTTTCGTTTGATGGTCGACCTCTGGGGTTTTCAGACTTTATTACATGATAAAATAGGTACCTACGTACCTACTATTTACCTACTTACAACCTAGAAAAGGTCTGGATAAAGTTAACTTTGTCACAAGCACATAACAAGAGGCATAAGCTGTAACATAACAGGAGGCATAAGCTGTTCTCGTAAGAGGCGTAAGTGTAAGGATTAATACGATTTTCCAAAAATTTCTAAACAAGCTAAAAAAGATATCCCAGAATATGCGCAACCATGATAATTACATTAATTACCTCCCTATAATCTGTGAAACAGACATACGGGAGCATTTGCAACAGCTCTATTTAATGACTCTAATGTAGGAATACATGACGCAATTCTAAAGCAAAAGGAAAGGCTGCAAACCGGCTGATAACACATTCAGGAAAGCTTGGAATAGCAAACGAAAAATATTACACAACTACATTTGGAATGAAAAGGAGAGGAGAACCGAGATGAATCTAATAGTGAAACTCGAAGTAAACAAGAAAGAGGAAGAATTCGAAGAAGACAGGTCGAAATAAACAACAACAAAAACAAGAAGAGGGAAGAATTTGAAGACGAGACGTAGGAAAAAATTAAGAGGAAGGAGAAGGAAAGTAAAAAGAAGAAAATGGAAGAATGAGTGTAAAAAGAAAAGAAAGAAGAGGTGAATTATGAAAGATCGAAGAAAAAAAAATTAAGAGAAAAAGAAATAAGGAAGAAGAAAATGAAGAGAACAAAAAAAGGAAGTAAAGAAGAACATGAAAAAGGAGGAAAAAACGAAGAATACGAAAAAGAGGATGAGGTATAGAAGAATAACATGGAAGATTGAGAAGAATAAGAGTATGAAGAAGAAGAAACAGCTATTAGAAGCTTGTGGGGAGAATTTTCTCTGTGTAAATTGAGTCATTAAGGATAAATA
>NW_007396139.1:0-971 GCF_000475195.1 Diaphorina citri | reverse complement strand
AGACAAGAAATACTTCCTGCACCTGACTCTCCACCCCGCTCCTCTACTCCCAGCAATATGTTCCATAGTAAACATAGATCAGACTCTTCACTCACACCGAAACGAAAATACAAGAGCAAACCTGATCTGAAAGTCAAGTGTGGAGCATGTGGTCTTGTAGGTCATATGAGAACAAACAAGGCATGTCCTCAATATTCTCTAACCGGACAAATGCCTATGAACGTAGCAATGACTGAAGAACAAGAGGAAGAATACGGTAAGGTCATTGATTGTGATGAAGAGGCGCTTGTCAATGTAGAGGGAACTAAAGTAACTCTGTCTGGGAAGCTTATTAAACATGCTGAGGAAGTGAAGAGGAAATCATTACTTCTCAAAGTTCCTAAGGAAGCTCTACACGCGAAAAAGAAGAGAAAAGCGAATAATCCAGATAATCAGTTGGATTATTTGAAACGCCACCAGAAACCTGCGAACCGAAGGAGAACTGACCCAGTGGTTGTGTTGACGTCAATACTTGAGAAAATACTTAATGAAATGCGAGACATGAGTCAAACAGAACCTAATGTGAAACAGTTCTCATTCCCGGTGAACGCCAAACTAGTACCAGACTATTATAAAATTGTGACTCGACCCATGGATTTGCAAACGATAAGAGAAAATTTGCGCAGTAAAAAATATCAAAGCCGTGAGGAGTTCCTGGCTGATGTGAATCAAATTGTAGAAAACTCTACACTGTACAATGGTGCTAAGAGTATATTAACAGACGCCGCGCGGCGAATGTTAACACTCTGTGTTGAGTTATTGGGGAAGAAAGAAGAACTCCTCATGCGATTAGAGAAAGCAATTAATCCACTTCTCGATGATAATGACCAAGTGGCATTGAGCTTCATATTCGATGACATTGTTAATAACAAATTGAAAAACATGGCTGATGCATGGATTTTCATCAAGCCTGTTAATAAGAAGTTCTTTAA
>NW_007396138.1:0-972 GCF_000475195.1 Diaphorina citri | reverse complement strand
CGTATGGGGGGGGTATTTATTACGAGTATTTCCTCAAACGGATGTTAGTCCAATTTTACCTACTTGGACTATACAATTTAAAATATGGGCTGTTACCTAGTTACTTGATTCATTGAATTAATAACATTCTTATTAAATTAAGCCGTCATAAGTCACAATCTAATGTTTATTCAGTTGTCAAAGTAGGACAGTAGGAATTCTAAACATTAATTAATAGTTATATGTACATTCAGGAGAGGTTGGTATCTTATGGAGTACTTACCACAATAGGTCTTAAAACTAGGACTCGAAGGCAAAGTGCAAACCACATCTTCGCCTAAATACTTGTCTTGCTTGATGTCAGATACAATAGAATTATAACTTGTATTGTAAGCCAAAACAATACCTACATCTGAACTGTAACCTGATAGAATGATAGATGATCTGCTTTGGTAGCGAACTAGGCGTAAAGTGGATTTCACCAATATTTTTTCATCCCCCAGAAGGCCTTTTAAGCTAAAAGCCTGGTAAGTTTCAGTTGATCTGTATAGGCTCATTAGGGCTGTTAAGTTAGGGGCTTAAAAGGAGGTTGGTCAAACCCACCTGTTGTGATGACCTAAGTGCCTAAGGCGATCTCCGAGTGAGCGGGAGGATGTGGCTTCAAATCTCAATCTAGCCGTAAAACATTTAGTACATAAAAAAGTAAAATTTCTTCAATATTTTTTCATCACTTTATCATTTGGTGTAAGTTTCTCTTTCAGCTAGTACCCCAGGGCCTAGGGATTGACCTAGGAATTAATTAACGTACCTACTTGTATATGTATACCTACGCAACTATGCACCAAAATATTGATCAAGTTTGATTGATCGATACCTACCAAATTGTGTTTTGAACCAAATCGAAAATCATATGTATATTTGAATACCTTATTAGTTGAGAGATTAACTAAATACAAGCTCTACTTAGTAGGTAGGTAAATAGGCGATATTATA
>NW_007396137.1:0-972 GCF_000475195.1 Diaphorina citri | reverse complement strand
AGTTTCTAAAAAAAGAAGAAGATTTTTCCAAAAAAATTCACAAGCCAAATTTGTATCTCTTGGAAATCTTGTAGTTCTTTGGTCTTGTAGTAAACCATTTTTAAGCATAACCCTAAGTTGGACTTAAATGAAGACCCAAGTCTCTCTTTAAAATTGAAACTGAGCTTTACCCCTCTAAAACTCCCCTGGTATTCAAAATTACTCGTATGTTATACCATCTCTTCCCTCTTCCCTTTTCCCTTATCCCCCAGTTCCTTTCCTCCCCTGCTCTCCCTTCTTTTCTCCAAATATTTTAGAAATTTTCAAGAATAGAATTCATCAAGACAAGATTCATGCGTTGCGTGATGAGATGATAAATAGCATTTTGCTTCAACTATTCAAATGATCTCATCAAACTTTTTTTAATTGAAAGATTCTTTTCGGTTGATCATCAACAACAAAATGTCATACAACAAACTAAATGCTAACTAGTTGAGTTGAAACTTTGACCTTAATTCGTTCGGTCATCAACCAGTACGAAGTTTTCTTCTTCTCCTTCTTCCCCTCCTCCTCTTCGTAATGTTCCTATTCTACTTACTTCTATTGCTCCTCTTCTTCTTTCTCCACTTTCTTTTCTTTTACACGTTCTTCTCCTTCTCTTCTTCCTTGTTCTTCTTGGCCTCTTATTACTTCTGTTTCTATTCTTATATTCTTCTTCCTTCATCGTATCTTCTTCCTCCTCCTATGTCTTCGTTTTTCTTCTCTTCCTCCTCCTTCCTCTTCTTGTTGTCTTTTGCTTCTCCTTCTCTTCCTCCTTTATTTCATCTCTTTCTCTTTCTTCCTTTACTTTGTCTTACGCTTCATTCTTCTCCTGCTCTTTATTCCTTCCTCTTCTTCTCCTTTCCTCCTTCCAATTCTTAAGCGCTCTCCTATTCTCATTCTTCTCCTCTCTCTTTCTCTCTATTTTCCCCTCATCCTCCTCCCTTGTCCTTC
>NW_007396136.1:0-972 GCF_000475195.1 Diaphorina citri | reverse complement strand
GTTTCAATTAATGTTTGTTTTTCATCCCTACTCTTTAAAAAGGTAGATTTTCGGGGGATTTTTTATGGTGGAAAAAAAGGGATTTTTTTCAAAAACATTGCTACATCGTCTTTTGTCACACCCTGACGAATTTGTAGTTTCGTTGGTAGGATTCGTTGGTAATTTCTATACAGCAGTGTTTGCTCATTTTCGTGTTAAAAAAAAAGTGATAAAACTGACTTAACTGACAAATTTTGCGAATTATCTATCTAAATACAGGAAATAATCAGTTATCTTAATCCAGCCTTTGTGAAATATAAGAAATTGCTACATCGTCTTTTGTCACACCCTGACGAATTTGTAGTTTCGTTGGTAGGATTCGTTGGTAATTTCTATACAGCTTATCATTTTTCATTTTCCTGGATTTTCTTGGGTTTTCCTTTTAAATGATTCGACTTGAGTATTGTCTTACCTCAACTGTAAGTAAACCCTTTTGGCTCAAAAATGAAGGACTGGGCTAAGAGCTCTTCACCAGTAAATCAATAATTTAGGTGTTGAGACTATTGAGAGCCCCATAAATGTAGTGAAAAGCTCGCCAAATTTAGAGCCTTACAAGCCCCAAATTCTGTTGAAATTTCCACAATCACACTAGCCATAGTCCCTTAATTACAAGAGTGATTCAGAAGTACCTAGTCACATAGTCCCTTACTTATGAACTTTAGGACTGACTCCATAAAAAGGACCTCACAGGGTCTCCCAAGGTCCAATCAGACCCAAAATCCAGTGAGTAAATTTTCATTATGAATTGAACAATTTTGCCAAATTTAATCTAAACCAGACAAACCGTTTAAGAGTTATGGAACAAACAATGAACTTACTCCACAGCTTTCACAGAACACAAGGATCCTTAGCTTACTTACTTCTTTCACTAGCCTCTGCCAAGCATTCATGCCTAGGTATTAGGTAAGCTTACAAACAAAATTTAAACTAAAT
>NW_007396135.1:0-972 GCF_000475195.1 Diaphorina citri | reverse complement strand
AGGAAGGAAAGTAATGTAATCGGGACAAATTTTCGATGGTCAGTTTTTAGTGCCAAAACACGTTTTGAGGTCCCCAAACCTAAATCCAAAGTTTCAGCCATTGGTCCGTGTGTGTGTGTGTCTGTCCTTCTGTCGGTCTGTCTGTGTGTCTGTAAACAAAATATCTCAAGAACGGTAAGAGCTAGAGACTTGAAATTTGGTATGTAGTCAGCAAATCTGAGAAGGACGCGACACAAAACTTTTAGTTAGGATTGGTGCGGCGGTTGGTGGTATTTTGGCCTTCTGGTGGTTTTCGGCTCTACTGACTAAACGGTAAGAGATATCGAAAAAGTTACAACAGAGAAACCCCCAAAACCATACTTAAAACCCCCTTTAAATTACTTTTCATTATAACATTCTTACAGTGTTCATAATGTAATAGGGTGTTGCCATTATGTAATATTTTGTCAATTGCCTGTACTGTATTCACTTTAAATAAATAAATTACAATTACAATTACAATTACAATTACTCATATGTTGTACATGGGATGGATATAATAAGTAAGTAGGTAGGTATAGAATGTACCTTGGTACCTATTACTCATGGTTATGGCCCTCTTTCCCTCAGCCCAAAGCAATCACCCTAGTTAGGGCTGACGAAAAACGCCGACCCCGTTTGTACACGGGAAAAGGTCAAGAAGAATAAGCTGGGCCCGTCCCTCCGGGAAATATTTAGCCCGTAGTTTATTCGATCAGTACTTATGTACCTACCTAATTTGTTTAATATCCAGTTTATTATTATTCTTGATTTGATTTTTCGATCTTACTTTTATGTAATGATTTAAAGTCAAGACTAGAGCCCGTTCTCCCTTTATTCCCAATATAAGGTTTAAGTCTCCCATCCATTTATTGACCTTGCTCGGCGTAGCTTAACATAGGTGACGCTAAAACTGGTCTTAAAATAACGACTGAAGTGTTATCTAAAACTTTC
>NW_007396134.1:0-972 GCF_000475195.1 Diaphorina citri | reverse complement strand
GAGGAGAAGAAGAGGAAAAAAAGATCCTGAAGACATAGAGCAACGAAAATGTGCAAGGCTAGGGGCTAGGGGGCACCCTCATACTTTATCACAGGGTCATCTTTCCTCCGTTTTTCCTTACAGGTATATTGCACCCCCACTGCACCCGAAAAGTAGGGTGCACTCAGAGGGAGAGAAGATCGAATGAAGAGAGACAGGAGAGAATATTTTTCAGGAGAATGAATAAGGAGAACAGAGAGAGATTGAAAGAGGAAGAGGGAGTAGGAGAGAGAGATGGAGATGGAAAGAGTAAGAGGGAGTGGGAAAGAGAGAGAGAGAGAAGGAGAAAAACGAAAGAAGAGATGAAAAAGAAGGGGCAAGGAAGAGAGAGGGATGAAGAAGGAGAGAGCAAAATAGAGAGACGAAAAGAAAGAGAGAGAAAAAAGAGGGAGGAAGGAAACAAAAAACTGATATATTTTTTTCAAAGTGGGACACTCAAACATCGGAATAAGGAAGGAATGGAAAGAAAATGGAAAGGAGGAGGGAAAAAGAGGGAGGAAGGAAACAAAAAACTGATATATTTTTTTCAAAGTGGGACACTCAAACATCGGAATAAGGAAGGAGTGGAAAGAAAATGGGGAGGAGGAGGGGGAGAAAGCGGGGAGAGAAATTGGGGAAGAAAGTGGAAATAATTTGGGAGGGGGTGGGAGAGAGCAACTTGAAAATTGGATTCTTGGAGAAAAAAAAAAAATAGTGCAACTGTTTAATTTGTGACCCAGTGAATTGAATGAAGAAATGGAGAAACATAGTTTTGTGTGGAACAATGTTGGAAGAATTTTAGGTGCACAAAATTGCAATTTCATAAACGAAAATTCCTAAAGAAAATTTAATGAAAGAAGTAGGGTGCCTGGTTGTACCCCCAAAATCACTTTTTGATTTTTTTAATTTTTTCTATTAATGTTATTGGCATAATTTTAATTGATTTAGAAAGGA
>NW_007396133.1:0-972 GCF_000475195.1 Diaphorina citri | reverse complement strand
ACAAGGAGGGGAAGGATTAGAGCGGAGGTAATCTAGTGGGGCGGAGATTTCCTTTGGCCTTTTGTGTGCTATGCTACACTGCTACAGTACCAGTTGAAAGTTGTCTGGTCGTAGTGCACAGGGCCAAGTCTCTCATGAAAAGCATGACAAGAATCTACACTCTAAAATCTAAATCCTTAAAAGAAAAAGTTAAATAACATAGATTAGCATTTTTGGTTTGACACCTGCGCCACCCCTTGTTTTCTCTTATTCTTTATCTAAATAAAATTTTTTGTGATAAAAAATATAAAAATGATAAAATGCTACTTTTGAGTCATCGGAAGTATACCCGTTCAAATTAATTAGAACTTTCATCGTTTCAAGAGAAATAATATAAAGTTGATAATTATGAAAAATTACTTCCCCCAATTAGTCTTTTTTACTTTCTATTATTTTTCAAGGAACAACTCTCTCTCTCCTTGATTTAACTTTGCGCTGTGGTAAGGGAAATGGTCCGAAATATGGACATAGATGCATTGCCATCTTTGATCTTGATTTACGAGTAACTGGACTTGTAATAAATTGATTAAATTTATTATTTACAATTTTGAAACTGATTCAAAATCATGACCCCTTTGGGTCTTAATTTTCAAGTGCAGTAGAGCTTTTGTAACCAGTTCTTGATTTACGAGTAACTGGACTTGTAATAAATTGATTAAATTTATTATTTACAATTTTGAAACTGATTCAAAATCATGACCCCTTTAGGTCTTAATTTTCAAGTGCAGTAGAGCTTTTGTAACCAGTGTAACCAATAAAGGAATTACGTATCTAGATTTGGATATAATCATGGACCATGACCACATAGATATTATTAAAATTATTATGTTCTGAATGTCCACTTTAAGGATCTGGTCTTCCCAGGGGGCATGCATTTAGTACACGTACCCTACTTTGTGTTTGGAAAAGTTCGCAACTAATTTCGAGGAAAAG
>NW_007396132.1:0-972 GCF_000475195.1 Diaphorina citri | reverse complement strand
AACTATTAATGATAATAATAATAACGCGTCACTAATTTTTTTTGGGGGGGGGGGAATTTACACTCCCTCAGGCAAAGGAAAATGGTATTACCTAAACTTTTTACACTCAATAAAAATAAATAAAAATGAATCTCTCGTGAAGAGGAGAGAGAGAAATATAAGGGACTGAAATATAAAGAAAGAGAGAGAGAGAAATATTGGGTATGAAAGACTAGAAGATTATATTAATAACTGAGAGAGAGAGAGAAAGAGAGAGAGAAAGTATTAGGGGAAAGAAGAACGACAAAGAAATGAGAGGAGAGAGAAGGAAGGATGAGAGAAAGAGAGAAAGGAGGCAGAGAGAATTATTGGGTATGAAAAGTTGACATCGTAACAGTTAAGCACCTTTTCTCTAATTTGACAGGTACAAGTGGTTTTTGGCGAAGGTTAGAGAGGAGGAGGAGGAAAAGAAAAGAGAAATGGGAAAATGTTGTCGACATGTGTAGGATAAGTAGAAGGAAGAGAAGAAGAAGGAGAGGAAAAAGGTCAAAAGAATAAGAATAAGAATAGGAATAGACAGACACATACAGACTGACAGACACTGAAGCGAATACTATACCTTTCTTTATTACTATCGTAATAATAAAGGAAGGACGGGCTAAAAAAGGGAGGGGAAGAAGATAAAGGGAAGGAGAAAGAGGCAAAACGAAGATAGGAAGGAGGAGGTAGAAAGAGGAAGAGAAGTTTTGTACCAATAGGAGAAAAAGACAGAGGAAAAGGAGGAGGAAGAAGAAGAGGAGGTGGAGGAAAAAAAGGAGAAGAAGGAGATAAAAGGGAAGGATAAAGAGAAAAAAACGAATCTAAGGGGCGGAAGAAGGAGAGAGGAGGAGAAGTTTTGTACCAATAGGAGAAAAAGACAGAGGAAAAAGAGGAAGAAGAAGAAGAGGAGGTGGAGGAAAAAAAGGAGAAGAAGGAGATAAAAGGGAAGGATAA
>NW_007396131.1:0-972 GCF_000475195.1 Diaphorina citri | reverse complement strand
TTTTTTTTTTCGTTAGAACGACAGATAAAATTTGAATTTTCGATCTTTCCAAGATACTTTTTCGCTGTTATGACTTCAGGTTCTTTTGGGGGAAAAAACATATAACTCTCAAACTGAGGACAAGGAAAATTGCTCCAAAATAAGTTGATGTTTCTTTCTTTTATTTACAGTTATTTTTTTCTACAAATTAACGGGTAATCCCATGTTAGCAATTGATTTGCATAATTATGTAATAAATGTCTGTGGTGTAGTGGTTACCACGTTGGACTTCGGATCTGGATGTTGGTGATTCGAGTTCAAGTCAAGTCATAAAATTTGAAAAAAAAGAAAAAAAAGAGCGAGAAGATACCAATGAGCAGCTGATTTACCTGTATCACTATTTAACCAGAGATACATATCCGATTCCTCCAATAGATCAGTTGCGCTTAGTTGGGTGATGTTTCAAAGTCATAGAGCGGGGAAAATGAGGACCAACGGAATTTTTCTTTTTCTTCTACGACTTCTAGATACCGAGATAAATCGAAATGAACACCAACGGAATTTTTCTTTTCCTTCTACGACAAATGAGGACCAACGGAATTTTTCTTTTTCTTCTACGACTTCTAGATACCGAGATAAATCGATTTAAAAAATACTGGTGAATCGTGAAGTTTGACGTCACGGCATACGCTCCCGTAGGCGATGACGTCATAATTCATGACTCCCGCTTCGTTTGTTTGTGCGCAAGCGTTTCTGCGCATTTTGACGTGAAATCTGACGTCACAACTCTTTGAACTTTTTCATTAGAACGGCAATTAAAAATTGAGTTTTTGAACTTTTAAAGTTACTTTTTCGGAGCTTTGACCTCAGATTTGGGTTTTTCACAACTTTTTACGTAGGAATCGACCTTTTATTAATATAGGAAGTGTGGGTAATATGGAACCCCCTTTTGTTTTTTGGCTATAACTACCAACTTGTTTGGTATGGAAAGCT
>NW_007396130.1:0-972 GCF_000475195.1 Diaphorina citri | reverse complement strand
TGATATTCTGGTATCTGGTTTGCTTATCTCATTAGCTGTTATTCGGTCTGATGTTTGATCTATTTCTGATACAGTATTTCAGACTTCATAATTTTCCTATTTAGTTTACTAATGCCTGGATCTACTGATAATAATTTGGGTAGGTATTTGGGTACAAATCACTTTCTGATATAATTGAATGAACGAAGTGAATTCAAAGTTTTTAATAAATAATAATAAATAATGCAGTTTCTTTGTGTTATTATGTCACAACTTTGGTGCTCACTGCAGCATTGTAGGATTTTCCCAATATCTCAATAATCCTAAAATTCAATGTTTACCACCTACCATGCTGGCACCGGTCGCTATGCGCATTTATATGTCATAGCTACTCATTTTCCTCACGAGGCTGAGTGGCTTACCTACCATGCTGGCACCGGTCGCTATGCGCATTTATATGTCATAGCTACTCATTTTCCTCACGAGGCTGAGTGTGGGCCATTGTTCATACAACATTTGGACTGGCACCGGTCGCTATGCGCATTTACATGTCATAGCTACTCATTTTCCTCACGAGGCTGAGTGGGCCCCACGCAACAGCCAGTCACGGAATCAATCATTTGGCAGATACAAATTTCTTGACCCCGCCGGGAATCGAACCCGGGTCTCCCGCGTGCAAGGCGAGTGCAGTGACCACTACGCCAACTTGACCCCGCCGGGAATCGAACCCGGGTCTCCCGCGTGCAAGGCGAGCGCAGTGACCACTACGCCATGGGAGCTGACGATTCAAAGTTTTTTCGCCACTATTTTTCTTCAGTTTGTCTGACCACCCTGTATAATCGCCAGACTATACCAGTTACATTATTCAGTTGATGAGAGAGAGAGAGAGAGAGAGAGAGAGAGAGAGAGAGGGAGGGAGGGGAGGGACAGAGAAAATGAAGAAAATAAAGGAAAATCGAGAGAATGATGGAAGAGATGATAGTGATGTATAGG
>NW_007396129.1:0-972 GCF_000475195.1 Diaphorina citri | reverse complement strand
AAAAATAAATGTGGGCAGGTGGGCCAATAAATGGTACGTTTTTTAGGTGGGCGAATAAATGGTACACTTACCCTACAAGTATGTTTAATATAAGTAGAATTAATTTTCGGCGGGGCAAAGTTATTTAACGTGTTTATTTTCACATAATATAACCTATTCCCCCCGTTCCCCCTTACCTACGTAGATATACTTTCGTTCACATAATATAACCCATTCCCCCCGTGTTACCCCTTACCTACGTAGATATAATTTCGCTACCTACCCCATTCTTTGAGACCTCTAAAGTCTAAACCACGAACCGAAATGTCAAAAGCAGACTCCATTATTAAAGGGGAAATTTACGAGGTATGTTTAATGTTTAGCATGTTTACCATGGTATGTGTGGTACATCAAGAATTTAATGTATGTACGAGAATGTATGTTAAATATATTATATATTATGTGGAATCAGTGTTTATGTGGAGACAGAAGGAAAATGTGAATGTTACTCACAAGCATTAGCTTACAGAGAAGTGTCGCTAAATCTTTACAATCCCCGTGCATTGTGGAAATGTTAAACATCGCCGGAGTTAAAAACTCGCTAAATCTTTACAATCCCCGTGCATTGTGGAAATGTTAAACATCGCCCGAGTTAAAAATTTCAAAGACTGAAAGTCTCAAAAGTGAGAGTCATTATTATGACTGTCATCTGTTTTATTTTATTATTTTTAAGGGGTTTAACGCCATGTGTCACTATCAAGCGTCCCAAAAGGCGAGCGTAGGTCAAGAGTTCGAAAGGCCACCGCAGTCCGGCTATCCATAGCTGCGCTCATCGTTGCTTAACTTCAGTTATTTACGGGGAACTGGTGTATTCACCGCTGGTTAGCAAGCACTTTAACCCCTAGTTATTATCTAAATAAATCCTCAATACCAGTTGTCTGAGGGAAGGACTTTGATGAATCTTGTCCTAGCGTACTTGCTCTTTCCATCCTG
>NW_007396128.1:0-972 GCF_000475195.1 Diaphorina citri | reverse complement strand
AGTGAAAGGTTTTCTAGAAACTCCAAGGCCCCTTCCAAGGTCTCACCGAACTAGGATTTTCCAGGCTTTCTTTCTTGTAGAACATTCCATGATTTTCATGGTTTTTGTTTGATAGAGGTTCTTAACGTCACTGCAGTAGAGGTTGAACGTCGCTAACTGCTAAGGTTTTTAGTGACTATGGTTTTCCAATCCAATGACATTATGAGACCTTGAGTTGCTTGTCTTTCAACCAATCTATAGTCATCTGCTGTTAACTACATACATATTTTCCATGTTTTCACTGAACTCTTTGTACCTAATGTACATAACCTGGACCATGGTTTTCCAATCCAATGACATTATGAGACCTTGAGTTGCTTGTCTTTCAACCAATCTATAGTCATCTGCTGTTAACTACATATTTTCCATGTTTTCACTGAACTCTTTGTACCTAATGTACATAACCTATAACCTTATCAGATTCGTTAGTTTGCCAAAGTATAAAAAATTCAGAATCATTAGTAAAAGCGACTTTGTGGTCACCATGTATCCATAACTTTCAACCAATGAACAGTTTGAGGAAATGTCACTCAGCTTTCATGCTAAAACCATTGTAATTTTTCGTGTTTTAAGAAGTAGGTTGGTTAGGTTTCGAACTCTGATTTAATCTACAGTTTTACTTCAAAACTTCTTGATTTTATCACTCCTAATTTCATGAGTGACATTCTTTTCATAAAAAATCACCTATCTTGTGATTTTATCCGACAAACCCTTGAAAAACAACCATGTTTCGATTGCCAGCTTTGAGGAAAGTCTCAGAGTATTTCCTATCGAACACCATAATGAAGACAAGACATTTCTCAGTGAACTTTAACAGAAGACAACCAAGTCGAGAGAGAAAACTGAGCTACGAGGTCTCCTGTTTTAATCCAGATAAAACCCTCTTGGATACAACCAAATTGGGATTCACGGGGTTCAAGCCAACCACATGGA
>NW_007396127.1:0-972 GCF_000475195.1 Diaphorina citri | reverse complement strand
AATTCCTTCAACCTTCTCTCAATTTCAACTTGGCAATGTTTTTCCTTCTCAAATTAATACCTAAATACGGTACCTATTGTTAACATGAAAATAAAAGGAATTTCGCAGGTATAATAAGGAAGTATAGGTTAACATATGGTCCAAATTTTGTGAGATTACATTGAAAATTGACGGAGTTATGATAGGGGTAAAAATGCGTCGAAATGTTTCGTGTAATATACACACTGGCGTGCTCAGGCCGGAACTTGGCCTGGCGCACTGCCGTGCGCCTAAATATGGCCCAGGGCCGTATCCAGGATTTTGTCAAGGTGGAGGGGAGATTCCAGTCATGTATCGGGAGGGAGGGGGAACGCTCCAAAGCTCCAAATTTTCCGAGTCCACCCTATAGTAAAGGTAAAGGAGCAATCATGTCCGAGGGGGGGTGGAGGCCAGGCTTCCTCGCCTCCCTTAAATACTGCCCTGGTGGGTCCTTTAGGTTATAGGTCTATAAAGTTACCATTCCTCCCCCACTGTTTATAGGTATTTTCACACGTAGCTATTTCTAAGAAGAAGAGGTGCAGAAGTAATAGTAGGTAAAGCATTCCCAATTTTCCATTATCTAAAAGTCGTAATGACAATTTATTATTGTCGAAGGAACAAATCAAATTAAAATGAAAGCAACTTGGTGAAATTTCCAAGAATCTCTTTTACTGGAAAATGTCTTCTACCGCGACTTTCTAGAGAAAGAAACTAGTAAGTAACTTTCAGGAAATTCTAAGAATGAAAGAATGTCATTTACACGGAAATGCCTACCTTTTACCGAGACTTTTTAGAGAAAGAACTAATTAATTTATGGAAATTCCAAGAATGAAACAATGTCTTTTTGTGGGGGAATGTCTTTTTAGAGAAAAACAGTAGAAGCGAAATATTATGGCTGCTAGAGTGAGTGCATTTTGCGGTTTACCATTTCAATGCCAACAATACACATTTTGA
>NW_007396126.1:0-972 GCF_000475195.1 Diaphorina citri | reverse complement strand
ATTGGTTTTGTTAGAACAGTTTTAATGATCTTATTAATTTGAGTTGTTTAACTGTTTCATATTTCACTTCATTAGGTAAGCGGAGAAAATGCAGAAAACGATGAACTTAATACAAGATAGATAGGTAGGTCTCTATTTTATAAAACAAGGTTTTGTACATAAGTTCTTCTTCTTCGCCTTTTCCCGTGATTTCGGCGTTTTTCGTCAGCCTCTCAATCGACCCAAGGATGATTGTGTTTGGCTGATAGGTATTTATTTGGTTTTGGCTACGAAATTTTTACGAGTGAATGCCTTTCGCACTGACCCTTTTGCTATTTCTTTAGCGATTGAAATTTCAGGCTAATATCCTCCCTGTTTAAAGTCCCCCAGCCAGACTAAGCTGGTCTACTCCCTGTTTAAAGTCCCCCAGGCAGAACAAGATGGTCAAAGTATAGGTAGGTACCTACCTACTAAGAAAGAAAGAAAGTTGAATGTCCATAACATAATAGGACCCAACTTTTATTTTTTCTTCTCCGCCCCTCCAAGGAAATCTAGCAAATTGCACAAAGCAGAAAGAAGACACAAGAAGATTCTCAATTTCTCAATAATAGATGTACCTAGAAACATGCTTAACTTGGATCTTTAGTAAGATTAAAAAGCAACACTAATAAACATAACGGTTAGTAGTTAGAACGGAATCCAAAACGCTACGCCAAATTCAGAATGAAATTCGACAATTTACGAGTATCTTTAGGTTAATTGATTTTGACAATGCTACTTGGAGTTTGAACTGCCTGTAATATTAGTCAGATTTGACTACTGGATTCTAGACCTAATGAACAAGGGTATGGAGAAATGGAGATAATACAAGACTACACACATCTTCCACGTTCTTCTGATCATTCAAAGGAACCAAGATCATAATAACAATCAAACAGATAAAGATAGCTATCTACTTACAATATTGTCAATCGTACGTGTATGCTACGAGAT
>NW_007396125.1:0-972 GCF_000475195.1 Diaphorina citri | reverse complement strand
ATAAAACATTTTGAATAGTATCAATATTTCAGCAAATTGTTATGTAATACAAACAAGTTCAAGTACCTATGTATAACCTATATTATACATCCACAGGAAACTAATAAAGTATTGTAGGGGAAGCAGAACTGAGAAGAGGAGAGGGGGAACATTTATTTTAATTTATTGGAAAAACTATCATTTGTTAGCATAGAGACAATAATATTGCAGTTTTTCAATTTAAAATGAAAAATGGGACATTGGAAAATGCTATCAACGAAGGAATATTCGATGCTTTTAGGTCCTTCTGGGCCCTATTCCACTGACAAATTTGCACTTCACGCTCAGAAAATATTGACAAACGTAAACATCAGAAAGTGTAGCGTGCAGAGTCATTCGAGAAATAGTGATATCTAATGATAAAAATAAACCTATCTAAAAAAGCAACATCTAGGTAGTACCTACCATTGAACAAATAACAGTACCTACCTACAGCAGCATCAGATTTTTAACCTGATTAACATGAAAATTTTGTTCAGTCATGCAAAAGTTACTTAAGGTGTTCAAAACTTTCAACCACATTGCACCTGTAACTATGACTGCATACTGTTATTCCACTTATTCCTGAACTAGGTACCTATAACCTACCTTCCTATTTTTATCCCAATTACTGACCCCAAATGTTGAACCACATTTATGTACATACGCGCACCACAGAGAGGAAAATTAGTGAAATTACGCGAGTTACCTTTACCACAAACCGTGGTAACCAAGTTCTGTATGTTATGTGCTTTAGATAGGTATTTATACTATTCATAAAAAACGGGTTGTTGTAACACAAAAACAATGCAAATATGCATTTTGCTTTGGAGAAATGATGTAGGTATGTACTTTATTTATGGAAAGTCTAGTTGATTGAGGGCACTAGTTCGTTCTCGGAACGGCTGACTTTCTCCTATCCTGTCGTTCTTCTCTCTTCGTTTTCGGGCCTTT
>NW_007396124.1:0-972 GCF_000475195.1 Diaphorina citri | reverse complement strand
CCATTGAAGAGGGTTATAAGCTTAAACGAATCTATGTACATATACGAACTTCTGAAATGGTGTAGGTACCTATTTCTTTTCACTCTTAAATCACTACTCCCTAAGCTACCTTTGTCTATTTCTTCAAGCTCATTTGCCCTCCTCAGGAAAAAAAGAGCCTCCTCAATAGAAAAGAAATAAAAGAGTAAAAGAGCCTCCTCGTTAAAAGCTCAAGTTCTAATCCGTCAGGACACATGGAATGGATTCCCTTACAAATGATACTTAACGTCCATTCCCCCCACACACAACCCAACATAACGTCCATTCCCCCCACACATAACCCAACATAACGTCCATTCCCCCCTCACAACCCAACAGGGGTTGAAAAGAAAGATAATCCTGTTGCCCATAACAACATAATGCTTTATATCAAGGTAGGGTAAGGTGGGGGGACTAAGAGACTGTGTGTGGGTTGGCAACTTAAAATAATGCCCCCCTAGAGGGGAAGTTGAGAACGACTATCAGCGAAAGCATTAGCTCAGTCAGGAAGTATAATTTAGTTCGCCTCCATGCATTGTGACAGACCTTTTCAGTCCGATTTGAGGCGTGTTCTGAGGCTTCGCAACAATTTGCCCCGCAGGGCGTTTACATCGGGTGGTTGGCCCTAAGGTAAACCCACAACCTGGGGGGCCAGTTCAGTAGTTAATGTCCACGGAAAAGACAGCCACTGGAATCATCCGCCTGGGACTTTCCACCAGTGACAGAGGCTATCTGCAGATGTAACATCTGGTCGATGGACTTGCCATATCAATATGGACACAAATGGGCACTCCTATTAAAACACAAAGTATCCAGAATTCCAGACTGTTTCACCTTTTACGTTCATTGTGCTGTTCCTAACACACAAAGAGTAGGGGAGAGGTCTGCTTCCTCTCCTTTCTTCACGTCATTCAACATCTTCCTGTAATTTTCTCTCACACAGTGGAGTTGAGA
>NW_007396123.1:0-972 GCF_000475195.1 Diaphorina citri | reverse complement strand
TGATTTCATTGTGACCAAAATTGGAGGGATACGATTTAGGGGTTTTAATTCCTCGGTTGTGTGCGATTTCAAGAGGGACACAATTTAGGGGTCCTGGACCCACGCGGCCTGTTAGAACCAGGCGATAAGGTAAGGTAATCCTTCCAAAACCGTGAGATATAGGTGCCATGCTTATCTAACGGACACGAAAACCAATCATTGAAAAAGCGGCCAAGGAGAGCAGAGGTATGTATGGTCATGTTGAAAGAAGAGATGAGAGTTTTACAAAAAGGAAAATTGTTGAGAGAATGGAAATGAAGGGAGGAAAGGGTTAGGTCACTATCACACAAATTGCTCTTTTTAACCTCTGAAATCTAAATTTCCAACACACAATAGGTACCTTTGTAGGTAGTGTATTAATTTCTTTTACCCTCACTTTCCAAATTTCTTCAATTTCTCTCTCTCTCTCTCTCTCTCTCTCTCTCTATGTTTCTACCATTATTTCCTCAATTATTACTCTCTCTCCCTCTTCTACCTAAAAGGCCCCTATTACTCTTACCTACGGGCAAATTCTCTGTCTCCCTCACCCATATGTTCAACTCAATACCCCTAGCCTTTACCTACATGTTACAAACATGTTTCCCTTTCCTAAACATGTTTCCCATATGTTTCAAGGGTCTTGTCACGTTATATTTACTGCGGCATTAACTTCTCTCCGGAAACAATACCCCTAGCCTTTACCTACATGTTACAAACATGTTTCCCTTTCCTAAACATGTTTCCAATATGTTTCAAGGGTCTTGTCATGTTATATTTACTGCGGCATTAACTTCTCTCCGGAAACAATACCCCTAGGCTTTACCTACATTTTACAAACATGTTTCCCATATGTTTCAAGGGTCTTGTCATGTTATATTTACTGCGGCATTAACTTCTCTCCGGAAACAGAGGAAATCCAATTTCAAGGTTTGGGTTTGGGTTAGCGGTTTGGTG
>NW_007396122.1:0-972 GCF_000475195.1 Diaphorina citri | reverse complement strand
CTGACCATCGAAAATTTGACCCGATTACATTACTTTCCTTCCTATAGGATAAGGAAAGTAAAAAGGGAGACATTTTAGAAAGCACATTTAGCAATTGTGCTTGAATAGATAGCTTTCCCTCTGTCTCTCTCTCGCTCTCATTCTTTCTCTTTCTCTCTCTCTCGCTCTCATTCTTTCTCTCTCTCGCTCTCATTCTTTCTCTTTCTCCATGTCATAAATGTCACATTAGCTTGAGTTTGAGTACAAGGTGCGCCAAAATTTTTGGGTAAAGTCCTTTTTTCCTTTTTCTTCTTCTTCTTCTATACGTACTTCTGACCATGCCCCCCTTATTTTATCCTGATTTCGAAAAATTGCACCTAGATTAGCTGGAATAACATAACTAAAAAACTGTTTTAATGGTTTTTGTTTTCTAGTCCACTCTTTGGAATAGATCAGTTGCGCTTACTTGGGTGATGTTTCAAAGTCATAGCGCAGAAAAAATGAGGACCAACGGAATTTTTCTTTTTCTTCTACGACTTCTAGATATCGAGGTAAATCGATTTAAAAAATACCGGTAAATCGTAAACTTTGACGTCACGGCATACGCTCCCGTAGGCGATGACGTCATTATTCAGGACTCCCACTTCGTTTGTTTGTGCGCAAGCGTTTCTGCGCATTTTGACGTGAAATCTGACGTCACAACTCTTCGAACTTTTTCATTAGAACGGCAATTAAAAATTGAATTTTCGATCATTTAAAGTTACTTTTTCCGAGTTTTGACCTCAGATTTTGGATTTTTGACAACTTTTTACGTAGCAATCGACCTTTTATTAATATTTTTTTCCAATTGCAACTCCTCCATTATTCCACAGTGGATATTTTTCATTCTCCTCAAGTTTCATTCTTCCCGAGTTACCCAATGTTTGTGAGGTCACCCTGTATGCATAATAGTACAATATGAATCATTTTCAAGTGTCTGTGTGTCACATTTTG
>NW_007396121.1:0-972 GCF_000475195.1 Diaphorina citri | reverse complement strand
CAATGTTATCAAACGGGTTTTTATAAATAACACAAACATGTTTAATCTACGGATGTGCAAATAAAAACTACGTTTATGTCGCTTCAAATCTTTATATCAATAAAAGAGAAAAAAAAATCAACTGTCAATATTGCAGTGTAGGATTGAGCCCTTACATCAAAAGCAACTATTGATGTTGGTGATATAGGATTGTAGATACTAATTCAAACTGAATTAATAAAATAGAAGCAAAGATGCACCTATTAAGCAGTGATGATGAAGAAAAAAAAAAGTTAAAAATAATTTTGTCCGAAAAAAAGCAAAATTATTGAGAAATACTCATCATTCATCGTAATGGGTGTTAATGGATTTTTATATTTAAAATTTTCAGAGATAAAACACATAAAGCACATTAATTTTAATATTTACAACATGAAGACTTATGTTTGCACTTACATACATCCTAGCACATGATAAATGATACATTTTTCTTCCCAGAATCATCATAAAATCTCTCATGATATGTGTTGCAATATTTATATTCTTTGAAGAATACATGATGCAACGTTAACATGTGATACACCAAATACAATGCGCTATTCAGCGTAAAATCTACTTGTTCACAAAATGATATCCACGTTATTACTTTCTCAAGAGATTACAATTTCATTTTGAGTGACATGATACCGAGTTACTGAGTGGGTTATATTGAATTCGATTTGTGCAGTTCTATTTGCACTGTATTGAAGTGCATACAAAGCAAGATATCTACCATATTCACTTCTCACGTATTAACGTATCTGATTTCCTCTTCTTTCAGCAGTTCAGAAATCCGAGTGCCTTCCTTGCTAACGATATCATATTATCGTCACAAATATTGCAATTCCAATACTTCCATAATTATCTCATGAGTATTCTGTGTCGGCACAATCGGAATGGACGTTGCCAATTCAAGCGTCTTGTCCTGATTGGTTTACAGTGTTGCTAGCAGTC
>NW_007396120.1:0-972 GCF_000475195.1 Diaphorina citri | reverse complement strand
CCAGGGAAGAAATCTGTTCTATAGAGGAGATCAGAGGATGAGGTGTCAATGAGTGTGGGTTTTCCATTGTCATTCCAAGCAGATACACACCACAATGTAGGATCACTAATTAACAATGGATAAGTTCCAAGGAAATATTCAAAGAAATCAGGAGCAATATCAAGATCATCCTCAATAACAATTGCAGTTGAGAAATTGAATTCATAAAACATTTGGTTCAATGCCCATCCATAGTGTCGGGCAATTTTAAAATAACCTTTGAATTTCTTTTCTTTTGGAGGGACAGCAATATCCTGTTGATTGGGTTGCTGTATTAGATGAACTTGGTTCTGATATGATTTTATCACATTAGTGGTAGCTTCATGATTACAGTCTTGAGATACAATGATGGGAAACTTTTCCACACTTGGTCTATATTTTATTAGCAGGTCTAAACATCTGGACACTGTGACTCGATTACATGCAATCACAATGATAGCTATTGCATCTTTAGAATAATGAAACTTCTCATTGTTAATCACCACTTGCATATTCTCTTGTTCCGCTTTTTCCAACGCACGTTTCTTCTGCACAATACTTTGTTGCACACTTTCCATCATCAAGTTGTGTATCTCCAGTTCCGAGTTAATATCTGCTGATAGATCTGACAGGGCCTTGTCAACATCTCCAATGTTGTTGGAAAACTCATTATTGCTTCTCCCGAGGAAAACGTAGTGTGATACAAACACCCACAGGGATAATGAAAGTGCACATATCAGAATGTAATGATTCTTACGCATGGCCACCTCAACTATCACATAGCTAACACCATGGTCTAATATTTCACTATTTACAGTTTAACGGGAGACATGATATGTAATCCTTTGTCTTTGTGTAGAGAATAATTTAAAGTAGGGCTTACTAATAATTACTTTCACTCCTAGAACATTCAATTTTCTTGAAGAATTCATTTTGAAAGTTCAGAACACAGAG
>NW_007396119.1:0-972 GCF_000475195.1 Diaphorina citri | reverse complement strand
ATGAATATCTGTAGCAATTACTTTGCAATTTATCGTTTGCTGATTTAATCAGCTTATTTTTCTTTTTGTTTTGTGGCATCTGTTGATCTAAAGCTAAAAACCAAACAGAGTGGAGTAAAGAGCATAGAGCTTTTTGTTCGAGAGAGAAAAATAACTTTTACACTTCACATCACATAGACATCAATCAAAATAGAGCTTTTTTCTCTCAGCTATATTTGGTTTGAAGTCGTCGCTTCCCTGTATCGTCATCTCCTTCTGCCTGCTCTATGCGCTATGCTTTGCTCTCCGCTCTATTTCAACCTAAGCCACAAGGAAATACCTACTTAATGAATTTCTATTTTACTAGTCATTTACGTTTTGTTACATATTATGTAGAGCATTAATCCTTGTTTCTGTTTCTGTTGTTTTATTTTAGGTTTATTTATGGTGTAAAAAATTTGGGTGAATGCATTACTTTCCCTAGGCCGAGGGGCACAAAGTGAGTTTAAACTCCGTTTAAATTTAACTCTCGGATTAAGCTATCTGATTGGTTGAGTTTTAAAAATTCCAAAAAAAAATAGCCAATCAGATGATTGCTTAAACCAAGATTAAAACTTAAATGGAGTTTAAACTCACTGAGTTGGTAAATCCCCAATAATCGTGTTTATAAGTTTCACTTTTCTTTGCCAATAGCAACGGGTATCAGAATTTATATTAAGGTGTTCAACTGAACACTTGCAATGGAGCTCTTGTTTACATATTTATTTATAAATAAGCTTTTGTTTATAAATATGTTGTTGTTGTTATCTAATGCTTGAGATTGACTATTATGTCATTTTTCTCCTTGCGTCCCAATATTTGGATACTATGTTGTCGTTGTTTGTTAAGTTTGGGCAGACTGCAATGTGATCCGCGTGGATGGTGTGAATCCTCCAGCATTCCACTGAAGAATTCGAATAAAGCATTCAGATCCCATTGCAGTCGACACCCGGA
>NW_007396118.1:0-972 GCF_000475195.1 Diaphorina citri | reverse complement strand
TGCAGAAGGTCCCGGGTTCAATGCCCATCATAGACAAAAATTGCACTCGTTTTTAGATTGCAAATATTTTGACGGGTTTCTTTTTTTGTGTTCTCGAGCTGACTCAGCACCCAAAATAAAGTAAAATAGGTAGTCTTCTGCTCTTCTCTCCTGGCCTATCTGATGAGAAGTATACTATAGGATGGGCATGCTACGACATAGACCACAAGAGTCTAATGTTGCAGTTGTTTCATTGCTACGAATAAAAAAAAGGCTCTGAAACAGTCACTTTTTTTTCGCCTGATGTGGTGCTTGTCTTTATAATTCAACATGAAAACTTTCCTTACACTTCAAACTACTGGGATTACACCAGTGTCACAATGTTTTCCTCTATCTTGATCATGTCTCTTAGTTCGAACTTTACACTGGTGGGTATTTCTTTCTCCAGACGATAAAAAATTCTCATGACAGATTAAGAGTCTTAACAGAAACAACTTTTAAGCTTCTCTTCATCGCGTTACATTATGTCTTTGCGTGGTGATATTTTGTGTTCCAGTGGCGTCTGAACTCCATGGAAGCTAGGGAAGAACCGATTCCCTTTCTCTTTACGGATTTTCCGTCATTTTCCTCGGAAAAGAGCCAATTTCGGCGGTCGAACATACATTCTAATATTTCTTAGACCAATAGCAGGGATGCATTTTCCTTGTGAAAACGAAACCAATTCCGATGGCGCATGCACAATCTTGGATTTCCTATGATTTAGTACAGCGGCTTTTGGTGCTACCACGCCAAAAGAGAGGAAATTCTGAAAGGCATGCTGATTGGCATGCTGTAAGCTGTAAACAAATGGGTCGAAATAACACACTTTTTTTAATGAGCTTCAAACTTTACTGTTTGAGAAATCCCAACTGATAGTTCCCCTTTTGAAAATCTCATGACACTCCACTGAAATGTTTAGCTAGATCTTATCGCATTGCATTTCCATGGAGATTT
>NW_007396117.1:0-972 GCF_000475195.1 Diaphorina citri | reverse complement strand
ATACAGTGGAACCTCGATATAACCAAGTCCAAGGGAAATGACCAAAATTTCGTTATATAGAGGTTTTTGAACTAGGTAGGTATCTATTTTTCGTTATATCGACGTTAAAATCGAAACTATTTCGTTATATCGATTTACTTCGCTATACTGAGGTCCAAATCAGAGTAACTTCCGTCCGTTATACTGAGGTAAAATTCTACTCGGTTTTAAGATCACTTCGCTATACTGAGGTTAAAATTCAATCAATTTCGTTATACTGAGGTAATTTTCTAACTGAGGTAACTGAGGTCAAAATCAGAGTAACTTCGTTATACTGAGGTAATTCTACTTGCTTTTAAGATCACTTCGTTATACTGAGGTAATTCTACTTGCTTTTAAGATCACTTGGCTATACTGAGGTTAAAATCCAATGAATTTCGTTATACTGAGGTAATTTTCTCGGGCTCGTGGCCCAAATTACTTCGTTGTATCTTTTCTTTTTACTTCGCTATACTGAGGTTTTTGCCTCTGAAGGGAAGGGAAATCGACTTTTCTTCGTTATATCGAGGATTTCGCTATATCGAGGTTCAACTGTATATATATATTGTTAAAGACGAGACAGAAACAGAAATAGAGAGAGAGAGAGAGCTTCTGAGTGTGAGCGTTTTGCCGAGAGATAAAAATGTTTTCCTTATTCTCTCTCTCTCTCTCTCTCTCTCTCTTAAAGTAAATTCCTTTCATTTTCCTTTGAGTTTGAGCTTTATTTTGATATACTCTCTCTCTCTCTCTTTCTTCTTCCCTCTTATTTCTCTCTCTCTCCTTCCACTCACATTATTAAATAAGGATTTCCATCACACACACATTCCCTCCTTCTCTCTCACTCCCGTTTCCTTCCTTCTCTCTCTCTCGCTCTCTTCTCCAATTTCAAACCTGTGTGCCAAGAAAGAAAGTCTCATCTTCCATCTTACTCTAATAAGGTAGAAAAATGGGATA
>NW_007396116.1:0-972 GCF_000475195.1 Diaphorina citri | reverse complement strand
ATTAGCGTATACCTAGTACCGCACACCCTTCTCTCATTACCGTACACCTCGTACTGTACACCCTTCTCTTTACCGCACACCCAGTATTGTGTACTCGAAGAGAAAGAGTACATCGAACTCCTTAGTCATATTCTGCATTGTGACTGTGCTTATACCAGAAACCTCTCTATTCTACCACGCCAGAAACCCAGTGACTAACGGTTCCTGATGGCAAATCTCAATATACCAATGAGTCGCCTGCATTATCAATTGTGTTAACTTCTCGATGCATCTAACTCGATGCATTTTACTATTTTGGTCTTTGTTAGTTTCTACTACTATTGTATCTTGATGCGTCGTGTAGTAGTGTTGGCAAATCTCAATATACCAATGAGTCGCCTGCATTATCAATTGTGTTAACTTCTCGATGCATCTAACTCGATGCATTTTACTATTTTAGTCTTTGTTAGTTTCTACTACTATTGTATCTTGATGCGTCGTGTAGTAGTGTACTTCCTCGTCAGTAAAGCTGTCTTTGTTAGTTTCTACTACTATTGTATCTTGATGCGTCGTGTAGTAGTGTACTTCCTCGTCAGTAAAGCTGGAGCTTAGACTTGCTTTTGTTATCCATTTGTTTTGAGCTCGGTGGTTCGTTTGGTAAAGCGCTCTGGGTACTTTATTTCTACCACCCAGTCCTTACTGTAGGAACTAACTGTTGGGTACCTATATTTTGTTCCGTGATCCTTGGTTCTTTTAGTATTTTTTGAACCCCTCCTTCCAGAGTTCTTCCTCGTTTTGGGAACCAATGCACAAGAACTTAGAGGTCCGAGTCCTTTAAATTCCTCTTCTTTGGCTTTTGATTCAAAATTTTCTTTCCTATAGCTCCTATATCTAGAATTATAAACTACGAACTGCTGGAAGAGTTGTTAACTTACTTTACAACCCTCACAAGATGTCACTCCGTAATGGTAGCCCGATGCTTTGTCACCGCAC
>NW_007396115.1:0-972 GCF_000475195.1 Diaphorina citri | reverse complement strand
TCCCCTTTACAGGACCATTATGGAAACATTAATTTTCCGAAAAACATTTACGTTAAGCATCATCGAGTTTGTCGAGTACATGGTATGGTGACCGTCCAGTACTGTCTTTTAAACCAGGTTTGTCTCTTTCAGGAGAATCCTCAAAGTTGATTGATTTCTATATCTATCTACGTAGGTAGGTACCTACTTACCTATGGCTCTTATACCTACCTAGGTACCTACTGGTGAGAGAGAGAGAGAGAGAGAGAGAGAGGAAGAGGAGGAAGAGAGCAAGAGAGAGGGAGAGAGAGAGGAGAAGGAGGAAGAGAGAGAGAAGGAAGAGGGATTGTTCAACATGACATTTTTTTGCCCCAAAAACGATAAGTAGTACCTACCTAAACACTGGTTTTAAACATCTGTTTAGGAATAGGAATTTCGAGTTTCCTTGTACTCCTTGAGAGTAAAAAATCCCTTTCTTTGTCTCTTTCAGGAGAATCCTCAAAGTTGATTGATTTCTATATCTATCTACGTAGGTAGGTACCTACTTACCTATGCTCTTATACCTGCCAAGGTACCTACTGACGTACTTCAGTGTCACTTAGAACCTAGTTCTTTTTCAATTTTTGCTAGGCTGAGAAAATAATAAATTTGAAGTACCTACAAAAGTTGCCTAACATTCCTATAATTTGACTTCGAAGTCAATAATACCTACGTAACTAGGCTATCGTTATTTTCTTTCCACTTATAAATTATTTAGGGAGGTAGGTATGTATGGTACTATTGTACTTTCTTCATAATACATACCTAGTAACTACCTAGGGATAGTTTATCTGTGGAAAAAGTTTTGAGCAGGAAATAAGAACAAGCTTTTCTTAATTATTATTACAAATTCTTTTTTTTATTACGTAATTTTTTGGGGAACCTATGTAAACTGTATTAAATAAAAAATAAATACAACTTAAAAACGAGAAAGAAATATAATAAAAAGACCAC
>NW_007396114.1:0-972 GCF_000475195.1 Diaphorina citri | reverse complement strand
AGGCCTACGAGGGAGTCCCACCCCCTTGAGCTTCATTTTTCTCCTCTACTGTAGGCGAGACTCGGGCCCCATCCCCTCCCCCCCCTTGGTCCCTTTGTTTGATAATTACCTGCCCTCGAAAGTCAGACACAAAACATTACCTACCCACTTTAATCCAGGTTTACCTAAACAATGTTTTTGCTTCTGGTAGTCATAGACGAGGCGAGACCGCATTTCCTTTGAAAACTCGACAAAAAATGAACGGAGAAAATAATAATACTATAAAGATGATAATAATAATCATAATCCCCCAAGTTTTCATAAATTTCCAAGCTTCCCGTGTCTGTCGCATTACTTTACAATAGGGTAGGGGTGTCCAACTTGCAGCCCCCTGCCCCGTAGGGCCCCCGTAAAAAAGTTGACTTTTATTGTTGTATTTCAAAAGTATAATTAGCTAATTAGGTAGGTATGCCGTAAATCAGATTTCTTTAAGGGATTTTTTCTAAAAGTTTTCATAAATTTCCAAGCTTCCTGTGTCTGTCGCATTACTTTACAATAGGGTAGGGGTGTCCAACTTGCAGCCCCGTAGGGCCCCCGTAAAAAAGTTGACTTTTATTGCTGTATTCCAAAAGTATAATTAGCTAATTAGATGTGTCGTAATTCGTAAATCAGATTTCTTTAAGGGATTTTTCTAAAACTTTACTGCGGGGCTGCATTTTTCGTATACTATAGTGCTGAGAAAAGTATCGCCTGTGGCGCTGTGACCCGCCCTGGGTGAGCCCTTGGGGGGAATGGTCCAAGTTTGACACCCCTTTATAGGAACATAATTTGCAAGAGAGGATAGTACCTATATAGGTACATAGTTTGGTTTTGCAGTAAGGAAAAATAAACAGAAAGATAGGCAGAAAGAGAGAGAGAAAGAGAGGCAGAGAGAGAGAGAGAGAGAGAGAGAGAGAGAGAGAGAGAGAGAGAGAGAGAGAGAGAGAGAGAGAG
>NW_007396113.1:0-972 GCF_000475195.1 Diaphorina citri | reverse complement strand
CAACCCAAAATTAGCGTCCCATTAACTGAACTCTTTAACATTATTTGACGTAAACTCGCTCAGGTGGATGCTTGGATGCATGAGTGACAACCCTTTGATGTACTTTGAATCTTGTTGATTTTTCCACTCCAGATTAGTTGTGTTTATAAACTTTACTTACATCATCATCATCCATTAAATTACTTTACATACGTAATGTGATCCATGTTTGTGATCCATTAAAATTACGTATTAGATAATAATAGTCCTTATTTTCTTATTTACACTGGTCGAAAGCAGGACTAGAGTCCTTTAATCCTTTTACTCCAGCAGTAACTACTACTATTACTATGGTCAAATTTTCATTGTTGAGGACAATCCATAATTTTCAATGTTGAGGACAATCCATTTTGGTTTGACTGGAATTGAGCCCACTCCCTCCTGATTACCAGGTGAAAATCTTGACCATTACACCATCGAGGCAGATATTTTATAAATTCACATTAGACATTCTACAGTCATGTCCTATAGGTATAAGTCAATGGGACATTATTATAAACCCTAATCATAAATGAACGAATTTCCTTTGTTTTGTTTAATTTATAAATGCTTTCGTCACAAATGTCGTTCCCCAATGAATGCACTCGCAAATTCATATTAAACATCCCATAGGTAATTGGACTTTCGTCTCGACTCTCAATATGTATGTACCTCAAATTTCTTACTAAATTCATCCAGTCATGCAGCAAGAATGATAATGTTATCATCTTGGAGAATTGCTCGGGTTTTGTGAACTTTCAGGTTTATGGAAAGTGGAAACTCCATGGGATGTATTTCTAGGAATGATTCATATGAGATCAAATCTATGAAAACATATCATAGCAAGCGTATACACATTTTCCAAATACTGAGTACAAGGTACAGACATCGAGTCTCTTCACAATGGAGGAGTTGCAACTGGGAAAATATTATTAATAAAAGGTCGATTCCTAC
>NW_007396112.1:0-807 GCF_000475195.1 Diaphorina citri | reverse complement strand
CAAGTCTTTTCTCATCCCAATTGCACATTTGCCAAAATTACCTTTATAATTATCAGACTCATTAGTCTAATTTTCTAGGTCTTATTCATTACCTTCCACAAATACTCGTAGTAAGCTCAGGTTTGATCGAACGTAGTATAGGTTCCAAGATTTTTTTGCATGGAGTTTGACTGTTCGCTTGTTTACTCTCGAAAATGGTTGGTCCGAATTCGGACAGTAGGTATCCAAGTCTTTTCTCATCCCAATTGCACATTTGCCAAAATTACCTTTATAATTATCAGACTCATTAGTCTAATTTTCTAGCTCTTATTCATTACCTTCCACAAATACTCGTAGTAAGCTCAGGTTTGATCGAACGTAGTAGGTTCCAAGACTTTTTTGCATGGAGTTTGACTGTTCGCTTGTTTACTCTCGAAAATGGTTGGTCCGAATTCGGACATGTTCAGCATATCAAGAAGCTCGACACTTTACTATAGAGAATAATGGGAACAACCTAAATAATGAGAAGTAACTCAATGATTGAGTCCTTCCACCCTAAGGCGAGCCACTCACTATCAGGTAGACCTGACAGGTACACCTGATCAGGTCCGCCTGTCATGTTCAATTTAAAAATCGTTCTTCAACCACAGCTAAATAGAATGGTCTTCAATCTTCATGTTATGAAATAGTCAGATAGTCTTCAAAACCATTTTGGTTGGGACGTCTTCAGTACCGACAGATTTGCTTGTCAGAGACAGCTATTTATATTTAGGCTTGCCAAATATCCAAAATGTCGATTCGGGACGCGAATCCGCGAACAAAATCGCC
>NW_007396111.1:0-921 GCF_000475195.1 Diaphorina citri | reverse complement strand
TTCATACAAAGTCGTAAAGCTCAAAATATTTTTCTTTCGATCAAAGCGAATGCGAATGTTCAACGGAGAAAAAGTAAAAACATAAAAAAAAACTAAAAATGAAGCTAAAACTCTGCTGGAGGAAAAAGATTCTCCTCGTGATGAGTCCTCGCGTCTCTACTCCCTGTGTATTTCTTATGGGACATTTTGGCCGTCAGAATAGGCCCATATCTCGGGAACGGTTGGGAATTTTAAAGGTCTGATAATTTTAAAGACATTTTGGCCGTCAGAAAAGGCCCATATCTCGGGTACGGTTGGGAATTTTAAAGGTCTGATAATTTTTTGGGGTAGATACGACAATCTATAGGAAGGAAAGTAATGTAATCGGGTCAAATTTTCGATGGTCAGTTTTTAGTGTCAACACACGTTTTGAGGTCCCTAGAGCCTAAATCCAAAGTTTCAGCCATTGGTCCGTGTGTGTGTGTCTGTCTGTGAACAAAATATCTCGAGAAAGGTAACAGCTAGAGACTTGAAATTTGGTATGTAGCTGTCAAATGTGACAAGGATGCGACACGAAACTTTTGGTTGAGACCGGTGCAACGGTTGGCGGCATTTTACCGCTTTTTGGCGGTTTTCGGTGTAATTTAACAATATCTCGGGAACGGTATAAGCTAGAGACTTGAAATTTGGTATGTAGTTCACAAATGTGACAAGGATGCAATACAAAACGTTTGTTTGAGATGGTTTCTGCGCTTGGCGGTATTTTGACCGCTTTTGGACAGATTTTACCCGTTTTTTGGCGGTTTTCAGCTATAGCGACAAAACGGTTAGAGATATTGTAAAAGTTAGGGTAAAAGAACACTCAATAAGGAATTTTAATTGTGTTAAGCATATTTAAATGCTTGTCACAAACATCGTTCCCTGATTATTTCACCTAGATAA
>NW_007396110.1:0-973 GCF_000475195.1 Diaphorina citri | reverse complement strand
CTCCCGTTGTCTGGCTGTGTTGGATGAAGCAATGTCAACCTGCCTGCAGCCGGAGAAAACCAAATACATCTTCGAAGGGATCGGAGACATGATTGGAAAGATACTCATGTCTTCTGTCCAATATATGCAGAGGATAGACCAGAGTAAGTACATAGGTAGACCTTGAAAAGAAGAACACAAATAGCTTTTACTCTTCACAGTTGAGGGAGGGGTTTTTTATTGTTTATTTATACAGACATATGTTTCACCATTGCTGGCATCATCAGTGTAAAAAAATTGCACATGAGAAAAAGAAAAAAAGCTTCAAAAAAGGAACAAATTGAAAATGTTCCTTATATGTGTTCCCCATAATGTGTCAATTCTTTAAACATCGCGCCTAGAGTTTCAATTTCATCTACCTGTCATTGGCTCAGAGATACGCGGCAATCGATTGATTGATTTTATTGGCTCATTGATTTTGTCATTGATTTTGAAAATCAGGGTGTTCATTTACTCTAATTGTAATATGTAATCTCCATAATATGTCAAAATATATAAGACCTTGGTTAGACCGCAGGGGTAAAGGGACTTTTCAGTCCTATTCCAGCAGGATAAACAAGGTATATTCTATTCTATTCTATTCTAATCTAATCTAATCTAATTACCTCTTTCCTTGGTATTTCAGGTGATGTGAACAAGATGGGGCGTCACATTTACACCCTACAGCAGAGCATAGCATCCATTACAATGTCGAGAGAAATATCTTTGGATCAGGCACGGCGATATTTTCATCTCCTGACACTATCGCCTGAGGTGAGTCCCATTACGAAATTCCCACGTGTGGGTATTATTTCAACCATAAAAAAAAAGAAGAAGGTGGGTGCGATTCTCGTCCGGGACGGAATTAATCCTTTATCCCGGGGCGGATTTTATCCTTGCTGGCCTAGTTAGCTTGGTTGGTAGTGCGTCTGCCTTGTAAGCGCTAGGCCGCGGG
>NW_007396109.1:0-973 GCF_000475195.1 Diaphorina citri | reverse complement strand
ACAGATCGAGGTCTGTCCGCCACCTCTGTGGCCTAGTAGTCAAGGGCACTGACTCTCTGGGAATCCTGGCCAGGGCGGAATTTTTCCAACTTTTCCATTCTTGGATAGGCATGGATATCAAGGTGTGTCCAAACATATTCGAACGGCCATCGCGTCGATCGACGACGTGAATCTATAATAATATTGTCGAGGCAGTGTGTACGGTTTCAATCGACATCGATTGACGGTCGGTCAACTATATGTGGACACACCTTAATATCTGGGTCTGTCAGAGCTCAGAGCGCGAGTGGCAGCCCTAGATGAGTTCCGTGAAAGGTCAGGGTCAGGTGTCAGCAAGCTATGATTGTCCTGCAAACTTGGGACAAAGAACGGGTTAGTGTCCCATATTTAGGACGAAAGCTGGATTGGTGGGTCCCATTTTCGGGGACAAAAGCTAAATTGGTGAGTCATTTTTGGGAAGCAAGCTGGATTTTTGGGACGAAAGCTGGACGTGAATCATTATTGGGGTCAAAAAGCTGAATGCATCCGATATTTTGAACCGAAAACTAGGTGATTCCCATGCTGAGGACAAAGGTGGGTGAGTGCAACCCATAATTTGGCTCGAAAAGTTGAGTGCGTTCAGAATTTGAATTATAGGTAGATCCATTGATGGGACAAAAAAATAGGTGATCTCCATGCTTTGGGTGGAAGCTCGGTGAGTGTGACCCATAATTAAGGTCAAAAGTTAAGGTTTTCCCATATTTAGGGCCAAAAATAGGTGATCCCATGCTTTGGACGGAAGCTAAGTGAGTCTGACCCATAATTTTGATGAAATGATATAAGGGTGTCCCATATTTAGAGCCAAAAAATAGGTGATCCCATGCTTTGGGTGGAAGCTAGGTGAGTGTAACCCATAATAAAAGTGAAAAGGTAAGAGTGTCCCATATTTAGGGACAAAAATTGGTGATCCCATGCTTTGGTGAGTCTGACCCAT
>NW_007396108.1:0-973 GCF_000475195.1 Diaphorina citri | reverse complement strand
TTTTTTTTTTTTAAAGTCACTTCCCAATCGCCTCCTAAATTTTTTTGTAGTCTGTACCTATTTTAACCGCAGGAATCCTTTTTTTTTTGAAAACACATTTTTTAGTGGAAAAATCCCCGAGTGGTTTTGTCTGACAATATTGGAGTGAGAATTGTGCAAAAATCACAGGTAAGAAAAATGTTTCATATTTTATCGTTTGTTGCTTCCTCCTAGAAGGAGCATTCCCTGACTTTCCTTATTTTTATCTTCTTTTTTTTCTCTCCTCAATTTTATCAATTCTTTTAGCCAGCATAATTAGCTTGGAGGGTAGAGCGTCTGAAAGCGCTAGGTCGTGGGTTCGATTCTCTCCCGGGGCGTATTTTATCTTGAACGGATAAAGTTCGTTTTTGAACGGCTGGCTTTCTCCTATCCTGTCGTTCTTCTCTCTTCGATTTCGGGACGATAAGACCTTAGCAGTAACAGTTCCCTCTATCAAAACTTCTTTGAGAAAAATAAGATAATAGGTAAATAAGTAGGTAATGATAGAAGATAAGTACCTAAGTAGATTAGATAGATACCCATAAAATTTTACATTATCACGTCTTTCGCCATTTACACAGTTTAACGTTTTAAGTGGTTTGATATGTACGTATGTATAGGTAAATATTTTTTACTATTGTTATTTCCATTTTTCTTCTTCTACTTCTTCTCCTTCTTAAAGTGGCTTTTACCACTTGAAATGATCATAAAATTTCACTTCCGAATACAATTTTTACCGAAACGAGGAAAGATTTTAAATTGGATTTTCACTTTTATTTCAGAGAATACCTTTTTTTTCCTTTTAGGCGCTTTAATTTTTTTTTATTTTATTTATTTGAAAGAAATTTATTTTATTACGTGATGTGTGGTTAAGATTTGGTTTCAATTGCTATCTTTCCAAATCTAAAAATGCTTCTCCTCTCTCTCTCTCCTTCTCATTATTCCCCTTCTCTTT
>NW_007396107.1:0-973 GCF_000475195.1 Diaphorina citri | reverse complement strand
GATCTCTGAATCCAATAGACCTCCAATTTGAAGATAGCCATGTTTGTCCGGACACAATTTGTCAAGTTTCCTTTGTTTCAAGCCGCTATCTTCGATCTCGCATACGGTTACTGTTTGATGGACAATAAACAGAATATCTTCAAGGCCTATTCGGTATTCGGATACAGTAGCGCGGGTAGTACAACGAGAGAGGGTAGCCGAATAGAGAAACGTCCCGCTACACACCTCGGATTATCAGCTGGTAACCAGCGCAGCATCACCCAATGTCAGTTTTCGCGAGTGTTTTCAAAAATGAACGCATAAAATTTACAGTAAGTAAACTGGTAAACTTATCAGTGTGATGCGGCGCTAGGACTTCAGTCACAACCTCACAACCAACGAGACTCTGAGTTTACCTAATAATTGTTGGTAAGTACTATGTACTAATGTAACTATCTAAAAATTAATTCCTGATATAGGTACCGTTTCCACCCTCGCTCATTATCTAACTGCCCTGCACACAACTATCTCCGCAAAAAAAGACATTAAACCAATCGATTTTGTCCCGTTTCAGGTATCCGTGATCAGTACAGTACCAGACGATCGATAAATTATGCTCAACCTCCTCTGGAGCGATTTTAAAATTCTCGCTGACAAGTTGCTGATGTTAATCTGGATCAAGTATAGTCTGGTGATCAATATGGAGATCCGAGCCAGCTCTGGTTCTCAACCGCTCCATGCGAGGAGTAAGGGAACAAAAATCAGAAACACTGCAACACATCTGAGTGACTTGACAAAGGTTTTTATTTCTCAAAAATCAAAACTTTCCACTTTGATATTGTTTACAAAAAAAAATTATAAATACAGTAGAACCTCGATTATATCAACTAATTGGGACCGAGAGTAGTTGACATATTCGGGGTTCTGTATAAAAGTTGATATAATCGAAATTCCGTATAAAACAATGAAAATAGGGCCAAATTTAGTGGTACAA
>NW_007396106.1:0-973 GCF_000475195.1 Diaphorina citri | reverse complement strand
AAGATATCTGTCATCCTGACTAAGTAGCTAAGTACACTGGTGGTTTACGACCTGATGAGATGTTGTATTAACACATAATCATCATGTAAAGCCCCTGTGAGTTCAAATGAGCTGGCATATTATACAATGTAAATGGGCACTTGAAACGATTATCTCACCAAACTGCTGCAGCCCACAATACTGCTATAAGAAGTTGAGATGCTATTAACCCATCATATACCATATGAGACAGAAGCTGATGTGGTGTGAGAATGTGAAAGGGGCATCTGGTAAATTTCAAATTCTCTTGATGAGGCTGATGATGTTTCAGAATGATGTTTGAGAACATCTTCGGCATGTCTTGAGATTGTTTTTCTTCCAGACACCAGTTTTTGAGGAATTTTGTTGTATTGGTCGTAGGTACTTGCCCGATAGCTGCAAAAAAGCTAATGGTTACTGTGCCATTGCTGAGCTTTTAGTGCAGTACAAAATGCTTGGTGAATTAGAATCCTATTTCTCGTAGTCGCATAGGTCTATGTATGAGAGTAATGGACTTACTTCTTGGTTTTCCCTACTTAAACGACTTTAAATTTTCAATAATTTCGGAGTAATGAAAATAAAGAATAAAGCTATAGTTGGAAGCCAACCCTTTCTCCCATTCTCTACATGCAGGAATCATGTACATTCCTGGGAAAAGTAAGTCTGTATAGGTACTTCAGACTTTTTGATTTCTTTTGACTTGAGAAATCCCCAGTTCTTTCATTCTAAGAAAGAGATTTTTCAAAAAACGAAACTGAATGATATACGTTGGGAAATGAAAAAAACAGCTTTTGGAATAGGTACCTATACAAAAAGAAAAGGACTTGAATTTCTTTAATTACGCTCAATGAATGTTTTTATTTATCAAATCAAAATGATTAATAATATACTAAATACATTTGAGAACACAGGTATACTATTGTTAGATAAGTACCTATTTGGAAAGCATACCTAC
>NW_007396104.1:0-973 GCF_000475195.1 Diaphorina citri | reverse complement strand
TTAAAAAAAAAAAAAAAAAAAAAAAAAAAAAAAAATACCTACCTTAACCAACTACCTAGGACGTGGGGTACCCACTTACCTATCTTTTCTAACCAGTCCATTTTTCCGGAAGTGGCAAGTACATTTAAGATTTCCGTTGTGAAAATAAAATGAAATTCATACCGATTACAATTTTCAGTGAAGATACCTCGTGATTATCAGTGATACAAAATAATCAGTGATTCGGTACCCTAATCCCCCATACCTACCTTAACCAACTACCTAGGAGCCTAGGACGTGGGGTACCCACTTACCTATCTTTTCTAACCAGTCCATTTTTCCGGAAGGGCAAATACATTTAAGATTTCCGCTGTGAAAATAAAATGAAATTCATTACCGATTACAATTTTCAGTGAAGATACCTCGTGATTATCAGTGATACAAAGTAATCAGTGACACAGAGTAATCAGTGATATCAAATAGGTAGGTAATCAGTGATAACGAAATCAGTGTTCTATGCAGATCAGCTGTAACCAGTATGGGGTATCCTCATATCCTGTAGTGATTAGTCTCAAGGTTTTTCCGGATATGCCGTGTGTGAATATTAGCATTACCAAGTACCTACATCGTTAGACAGACCTCGTTATAGCCATGGGACTGCTCAAGTATTTCAAGCGAAGGAAACACTCGAAAAAACAGAAGGTAAGTCACGAGAATTTTTTACAACGGCGAAATAATGTTTAGGCCAGCTTAGTTAGCTTGGAGCGTAGCGCGTCTGCCTTGTAAGCGCTAGGCCGCGGGTTCGATTCCTGCCCGTAACGAATTTGTCCTCATATCCTGTAGTGATTAGTCTCAAGGTTTTTCCGGATATGGCGTGTGAATATTAGCATTGCCAAGTACCTACATCGTTAGAGACTTAGAGAGACCTCGTTACAGCCATGGGACTGCTCAAGTATTTCAAGCGAAGGAAACACTCGAAAAAACAGAAGGTAAG
>NW_007396102.1:0-973 GCF_000475195.1 Diaphorina citri | reverse complement strand
TCTCTCCTTTCTCTCTCTCTCTCTCTCTCTCTCTCTCTCTCTCTCTCTCTCTCTCTCTCTCTCTCTCTCTCTCTCTCTTCAGCCTAGCCTCATAGCCTAGCCCTGTCCATAACCAAAACCCTAACTGAAAAAGACCTATCGATCTAGTCTACCCTGTTTCACAAAGAAGCTCGAGAAAGAATCCTTTTCTTTTTTTCTCTCTTCTCTCTCTCTCTCTCTCTCTCTCTCTCTCTCTCTCTCTCTCTCTCTCTCTCTCTTCATAGCTTAGCCTCATAACCCAGCTCTGTTCAATGTTCATAACAAAATCTTGACTGGAAAGACCTATCCATCTAGTCTACCCTGTTTCACAAAGAAGCTCGAGAAAGAGAATGTAGAATTCCATCATTTATTTATTTTACCAAGCAAGGGGGGAAAATAATACAAAAGTAATGAAAAAAAGCAACAACGTGTAGTACGTATGATAAACATGCATAATACACAGGCGACTCGAATAAGCCACCATGTTTCAAGCACAGAAATTTAGATGGAAAATTGAATTTTCCAAAACAAGGAAATACTAAGAAGAAGAAGAAGAAGAATCTAACTTACTATCTTTTCTTTGTTTTCTGTACCAACCTCAGTGTCTTTTGCTCCACTGTCTTTCTTTCTTTCTTCTTCTTTCCTTTTTTTAACCTCAGGCAAATTAGAAATCAGAATGTGAGGTTTTTACTTTTGTTATTTTTCCTGATAACCTTTTGATTTCCTCTGCAATTGAACTTTGTGCCCTCACTCAGGTAGATACCTACCTATTTACGTAAACAAGTAGGTACCTACCTACCTTCTGTTATTGAAGACTTGCTGTTACTCTAAACTCTGCAAACGGTCTTGTGCCTAAATTGCAGAAAAATAAAATAGGTAATCTCTTGGAGGGTTTCAGCAGTCATTATATATAAGTTCTGTGGGTCAACTTGATAAGGAGAACCAAAAGGCAGAT
>NW_007396101.1:0-973 GCF_000475195.1 Diaphorina citri | reverse complement strand
ATGCTGCAAGACAGCTGATTCATCTTTGAAAGAAAACCTCTTGAAAATGAAAATTCAAGCACGAGCAAGAAGGGACGATTATATTTTTTTTAAAAGAGGACATGGACATGGGCTTGAACACCGGTCCCGGAGTTCCATTCCCAGCCAGGTCGATTTTTTTCCTGCTTTGTGCTTGGATTTCGGTAGCTAGTTTAAACGAGTAGGTTGCCATCACCACTCAGCTAAAGATGCTACAACAACATCGCCAACAACACAACCACCACCAACAACAACACAACCACCACCAACAATAACACAACCACCAACAACAACCAGACAAGCACCAATATTACTTCGATAGCTCACGAAGAAGAATCTCAAAATCCACTTCCTCTTGTTTACAAGAAGAAATAGGCATAGGCAGACATATTGCATCAAAAGAAATGGCCACTATTGTCAAAAACTAATGTCACCAAGACCGGGGATTGAACCTGAACCCTTCTACTCGTCATTTTTTATCACCAGCTGTGGCACGACAACAACCAGACAAGCACCAATATTACTTCGATAGCTCAGGAAGAAGAATCTCAAAATCCACTTCCTCTTGTTTACAAGAAAAAAATAGGCATAGGCAGACATATTGCATCAAAAGAAATGGCCACTATTGTCAAAAACTAATGTCACCAAGACCGGGGATTGAACCCGAACCCTTCTACTCGTCATTTTTTATCACCAGCTGTGGCACTAATTTCTTCTTCGTTCTCCATATTCGTTCACTGACGAGAAGTTTTCAAATAGTTGAAGGGAAATCCACCAGACTGCGCTACTCGTGGAGAAGTTTGGAATGAACTGAATAATGTCCAGTGTACGGACCTACCTACGAGTAAGTAGTAATTATTTACTGAGAAATTGCTACCTATTTATTTCTTCTGAATTCATCTCAACGATTGGATAATAAAAACCTCTAACGAGGCCTTCAAAAAATAAATATAAG
>NW_007396100.1:0-973 GCF_000475195.1 Diaphorina citri | reverse complement strand
ACCGCTGCATTAGATGAAAAGGGACTTTGAAGGTGAACAGGAAAATTGGTAAATTTTAAGATGGCATAAATCAAGCATTCTAAGAAATGCACGAAGAGCTATAAACAAATACTTCACAATTCACAAGGAGATTATTCTCTTTATACATACATCCTTCTCAAGAATTTCACAAATTATCTTTACTCTTTTGGTCCGCTTGGAAATCAAAGTTCCAGGACAGTAGCAAATTCCAAGTTAATTGTTGCGCCAAAGAATGAAATACCTATTCGACTTTGTTGAAATATGTGACGCTTTACCTTGACTACTATTTTTAGCTCATCCCAAAAGAAACTGATCTGCTCCTGGTCCACTATTAGTAGTAAATAGCCCACATTCCATTTGACTGCTATTTAGTATCTTTTTGCCTATAAATTTAAATTAACCAATTTTTTAGGTGGATAGTTAGATAGTACTTAAATAACGAAGATATACTCAATACTTTAGGTGGGAAGGTATGGTCTGTACATGTCAAAGTTCCAGGACAGTAGCAAATTCCAAGTTAATTGTTGCGCCAAAGAATGAAATACCTATTCGACTTTGTTGAAATATGTGACGCTATTACCTTGACTACTATTTTTAGCTCATCCCAAAAGAAACTGATCTGCTCCTGGTCCACTATTAGTAGTAAATAGTCCACATTCCATTTGACTGCTATTTAGTATCTTTTTGCCCATAAATTTAAATTAACCAATACTTTTCCATCTCACCTCACTATAGCATCCATCTCACCTCCATCACCAATTTATTTCTCTTTTCCACAATTCACAAGGAGATTATTCTCTTTATACATACATCCTTCTCAAGAATTTCACAAATTATCTTTACTCTTTTGGTCCGCTTGGAATTCAAAGTTCCAGGACAGTAGCAAATTCCAAGTTAATTGTTGCGCCAAAGAATGAAATACCTATTCGACTTTGTTGAAATATGTGACGCT
>NW_007396099.1:0-973 GCF_000475195.1 Diaphorina citri | reverse complement strand
TCTGATGGGGGAAATTATCCTTGCATTTTGCATGATATGCTAACTTACCGACCATTACTGACTACGATGGTGCGAGTACGCAATCCGGTGTAAATATTCAAAATTAATACCTACTATTAAAAACCATATTACAGCATCTAAATATTTATCAAATAAGTAGATAGTTTCCCTGAGTCTGTTTTCTATTAATCAACATTCCCATTGTTAGGTTAAAGAAATTGATTGGTCGGCAATAATGTTGATAATTTATTTATCTGATTCGGAATCACACAATAAACAAAAATAGCAAATAATACGACATACCTCCTTGGTTACCTAGAACTGGAAAAATATGTCAAAGAATGCTGAGTTGTCCAATTTGCAATTATTTGCCGACATTGCAATGCCCAGTGAAAACAAATCCTTATCGTCTCACACAATAAACAAAAATAGCAAATAATACGACATACCTCCTTGGTTACCTAGAACTGGAAAAATATGTCAAAGAATGCTGAGTTGTTCAATTTGCAATTATTTGCCGACATTGCAATGCCCAGTGAAAACAAATCCTTATCGTCATAAATTATAAATTATAACATACATAATTGCAAGTTTGTTTGTCGTTTAGGATAATACAGAATGGCTCAATTTACTTATACGTGGTTTTTTCTCCTAAACAATTAAAAACGAAACTCCTAAATTTATTCAAAAATACCGACCATTTTCGACGTTGCTTAACCTCAGTGACAACGAATACCGGTCTATCTAACGCACCACAGTCACTGATGTCAACCATTTTTTTTAATAGTAAACTCGTTCATTATGAAATTATGATAGATCTTCTTGGGTTCAAAAATAAACCAAACGTGCCAAACAAAACAACCCTCTGGTCATCTTCAAGGAAAATAAACAAACAAACATTACAAACAAACAGAAATTTCAAGTTAAGTACAACCATGTAAAAATACTTAGAAGAAGAGCAGCCAGGCAAATT
>NW_007396098.1:0-973 GCF_000475195.1 Diaphorina citri | reverse complement strand
AAAGGTGTTTCCTTACAACTAATGTAAATCATAAGTTGGTTCAATACCTAATAAGTTGGAATTACACTTTGGTGAGGACTGGGAGGCAAGGGAAGAGCTTAATTATTACAAACACCTCTGCCTGGCCTCTGATGTTGCGTTGTTGAGGTACCCCATGAGGGTGAAAATGAAGAAGAATTTGAGCTATTAGATGAGGTGGAAGAACAAGTATGTTGGTTCCTCCACGTCTGATATTTTGTTCCCTTTTTTTTTGTATATGTTTTCTTTTCTTTTCTCCAATGAAAAATCATTGAAACATAAATAAAACTGATGGTCTCTTTTTTTTAATAACATAGGAAAAGCCTATCTCTGAATAGCATTTTCAATAAGTTGGAATTACACTTTGGTGAGGATTGGGAGGCAAGGGAAGAGCTTAATTATTACAAACACCTCTGCCTGGCCTCTGATGTTGTGTTGTTGAGGTACCCCATGAGGGTGAAAATGAAGAAGAATTTGAGCTATTAGATGAGGTGGAAGAACAAGTATGTTGGTTCCTCCACGTCTGATATTTTGTTCCCTATGAAGTGTATATGTTTTCTTTTCTTTTCTCCAATGAAAAATCATTGAAACATAAATAAAACTGATGGTCTCTTTTTTTAATAACATAGGAAAAGCCTATCTCTGAATAGCATTTTTGGTGCCAAAACTGGACAAATCAGTACCTTACGGTTCCAAAAGGGGACAAATCGGGTTTTCTGTGCAAAACTGGACATCTCAGAATTTTGACCTTAAATAACTAATTAATGTCAAATTTGCCAGGAATGCCATAATTATGTACTACCAGATTCTGTTAAATTTTAGCTTTTTTTTTCAAGATCAAAACCATAAAAATTGGCTGCTTCTTTCAAAAGATATGAGTTTTTTTGTGTTTTCCCTAAAAAAGTTTATCAAGCCTTTGTCCACTTTTGGAACTGGGCTACTCATATACAAAGGA
>NW_007396097.1:0-973 GCF_000475195.1 Diaphorina citri | reverse complement strand
CAGCAACAAGCAATCCGCCGCAGGTCGCTGTTGCCTGTTGCTAGGTTAGGTTGCCCCAGTGTAAAGGTACCTTAAGGTAACAGTTGTCTCATCGAAAAAATAAAAAACGGCGGTGAAACACTCATCTTTCTCCATATGTTTTATTAACAAATAAATTGGGAGTGTTTTCCTAGCCAGGGTATGATGTCCCTATGTCACTGCGACCTGATAAGATCTGTTATTTCTTCCGCCCTTAGGTGTAGTCGCAGTCCTGTTCTGTGGCATGTGTCAAGCTCACTACACATACAACAATCTTTCCTCGGACTCTAGGAAGCGTACCAAACGTCTGTTTGAACTTCTCAACTTCCTGGCAGAGAACTTTATTTTCTCCTACATCGGCGTGTCCATGTTTACCTTCCCCAAGCATCACTTCAACATTGGCTTCATCTGTGCTGGATTTGTATCCTTTATGAACCAAAAGTAGTTACATTACAAACAATAACCAGCCTAGCTAGCTGATAGTTTCAAAGGGTTCTCTCTGCTTGAAAAAAACAAGCACAAGTCCTCACGATGGCTGACTGCGGCTCAGGAAGAGCCCATTAAACATGGCTAGAGACCATCACCCATCACCCTGGTGTATGGCTGATAAAAGAGATGTTTTCACAATTTTGTCATCACCTTTCGGCTGTGGCTAAAGCTGCTAGCTACAAGAAGAACAATAATAACATTAGGTACTTTAAAATGGGGGACTTTTCAGAAGAATTTAACCAGTTTAACTGACCTATGACCTATGTAGTAGGCGAGACTCACAATTATTTGTCCCTTAACTCCTGTTATCATTCAGATCTGTGCACTCATAGGCAGGGCGGCCAATATTTATCCTCTCTCCCTACTTCTCAACATTGGTAGGAAACCAAAGATACCTCTTAACTTTCAGCACATGCTGTTCTTTGCTGGTGAGTTTGTTTTTACTGTCTCATAAAGGATTTTTTAC
>NW_007396096.1:0-973 GCF_000475195.1 Diaphorina citri | reverse complement strand
AATTTTTGGAATACATTATAAATAATGTTCATTGATGAAACTCTGGAATTTGCACAAATGATACTAATTTGTCAACATTTATACGCAAACAAATCTTTAATCCATTTAAAACAAACTTGGAACAACTTTCAGCTTTATAAAATACCAGCTCTATCTCCAAAATCCAAACGGTGTGGATATCATCTATCTCTTCAATCTTCATTCCTTGTACTCTCAAAGACACTACTGGATACTAAACCTATTGATCTTGTGAGAACTGACATTAAAGAGATCATGTAAATCATGTTACAAACAAACCACAATGAAATGATTACTTGAAGAGATTATTTTATAGAAAACAACAAACATTATTATCATGGAAAACTCACGATTCTCACGAATGATACTTTTTCATGTGAACTTTCAAAGATTGAGACTCTCTAGCACTATAGTTACAAATTCGGCAAACATATGGTTTCTCTCCCAAGTGTATGTTCAAATGTTTTTTGATATTGCCAACGTTGTAGGTGAAATAAGAGCATCCGTAGCAAACGAATTTGTAACGAAATGGATCCGATCTCACCATTCGAGGGCAATTTCTACAATGGTCTACAAGTGTGTTTACGTCGCTGGATTGAGGTAGTTTGCAATGGATGCACGTCTGACTCGTCTGATCTGAGAAGCAAATAAAATAATTTTACTGTAGTAACTGAGATAGTTACATTGTTTTTTCTCTAAAAATGTTGTTTAGACTGTGCGAGTTTGTTGTTGGATGTGAACAAAGCAACAAAGTTACTCATAGCCTGATTTACTTTTTCAGTGTGTGCCAGGCTATGCTGTTTGAATTATTATCAAAAAGTTGAAAAGCTAAAGTTCAAGAAGTGTTATTGTCTTTTTTTATGAACATGTAGGTATCTATGAACAACAAGAGTGTCTATAAAACTATTTTTAAAAAAGCTTAGGTACACTTTATTTTTGTCTTTTCAAAAAAATA
>NW_007396095.1:0-973 GCF_000475195.1 Diaphorina citri | reverse complement strand
CTATTGAATGATGCTTATTTTGGGTGTTCTTGTTCTTATAGCCAAACTTTTACAATATCTCTAACCGTTTAGTCGGTAGGTATAGCTGAAAACCGCCAAAAAACGGTCAAAAACCGCTAAAAAGCGGTCAATATACCGCCAACCGTTGCACCGATCTTTACCAGTCTCTAGCTCTTACCGTTCTCGAGATATTTTGTTTACAGACAGACACACACACACGGACCAATGGCTGAAACTTTGGATTTAGGCTCTAGGAACCTCAAAACGTGTTTTGGCATTAAAAATTGACCATCGAAATTTTGACCCGATTACATTACTTTCCTTCCTATAGGATAAGGAAAGTACTACTTTCTACTGAACTCTACTTTCTACTGAACTCTACTTTCTACTGAATTCTACTTTCTACTGAACTCTACTTTCTACTGAACTCTATTTTCTACTGTGTGCCTCCCAAGGTAGGTACTATTAGAGAGGGAACTGTAACTGCTAAGATCTTATCGTACCGAATGCGAAGAGAGAAGAAAGACAGGATAGGAGAAAGCCAGTCGTTCCGAGAACCAACCTTATCTGTTTAGGATAAAATCGGCCGCAGGCGGGAATCGATCCCGCGACAGAGGTGCTACCTAGCGTTTCGGAAGCTTTGTAAATTTACATCCCATTGAAAGCATTCCCCTTAGATGATCTTTTTTAAGATTTGTAGTTTTTCTTTGACTCTCCTGCTTTCGTTACACCAGAAAATGACCTTTTGATCAATAGTGTGACCATTTGCAACACGCCTCTTTAAGTAGGTGTCATTACCTAGTCATTTGTGCTGTACAAATGTCGAAAAAGAGACAAATGAAGAGGAGGAGGGATGTGAAAAAAATGATGGGGGAGGAGAAGGAGAAGAAGAAATAGAAAAAATAGAAGGAGGAGGGGGAGAAGAAGAAAAAGGAGACGAAGGCAAAGGAGAGGAGAAGGAGGAGAAGAAGAA
>NW_007396094.1:0-973 GCF_000475195.1 Diaphorina citri | reverse complement strand
CACTTTATTACGTTCGGTAAGTCATATTATAAATGTAGGTATGTAGATGAAAAGCAGTGGTAGTGTTCCCGATATGAAATCCACGCTGGCTCTCCAGGTTAAGATTCATAAGGACCTGTGTATTCCTGACAGACACTTTATTACGTTCGGTAAGTCATATTATAAATGTAGGTAGATGAAAAGCAGAGTTAGTGTTCTTGATATGAAATCCACGCTGGCTCTCCAGGTTAAGATTCACAAGGACCTGTGTATTCCTGACAGACACTTTATTACGTTCGGTAAGTCATATTATAAATGTAGGTATGTAGATGAAAAGCAGTGGTAGTGTTCCCGATATGAAATCCACACTGGCTCTCCAGGTTAAGATTCATAAGGACCTGTGTATTCCTGACAGACACTTTATTACGTTCGGTAAGTCATATTATAAATGTAGGTATGTAGATGAAAAGCAGTGGTAGTGTTCTTGATATGAAATCCACACTGGCTCTCCAGGTTAAGATTCATAAGGACCTGTGTATTCCTGACAGACACTTTATTACGTTTGGTAAGTCATATTATAAATGTAGGTATGTAGATGGAAAGCAGTGGTAGTGTTCCCGATATGAAGAGTACACTGGCTCTCCAGGTTAAGATTCACAAGGACCTGTGTATTCCTGACAGACACTTTATTACGTTCGGTAAGTCATATTATAAATGTAGGTATGTTAGATGAAAAGCAGTGGTAGTGTTCCCGATATGAAGAGTACACTGGCTCTCCAGGTTAAGATTCACAAGGACCTGTGTATTCCTGACAGACACTTTATTACGTTCGGTAAGTCATATTATAAATGTAGGTGTGTAGATGAAAAGCAGTGGTAGTGTTCCCGATATGAAATCCACACTGGCTCTCCAGGTTAAGATTCATAAGGACCTGTGTATTCCTGACAGACACTTTATTACGTTCGGTAAGTCATATTATAAATGTAGGTATGTA
>NW_007396093.1:0-973 GCF_000475195.1 Diaphorina citri | reverse complement strand
ATGTTCTTTCAGCCCTTGAAGCACTTTGCCCAGGTCTTTGCCTCCTGAAACAGAAAATGTCAAGATGAGAGACCAAAATGTAGACCCAGAATGAGATATATAGAGATATAATTAGTGGTGATGTAAGAAGAAGAGGAGAAGGCCTAGATAGAATTGAAAATGTGAATAAAAAACCCGGACAGAGTGTGGTTTAGAGGTCTTGTGAATCGACCCGTTGAACATACATACATATCCTCAGGATATGTATGTATATCCTGAGGATATGTACCTATGTATAAATATTTCACCGCGCCGCCCACCGTTTTTATTTCGTAGCAATGAAACAACTGCCACATTAGGCGCTTGTGGTCTGTGTCGCAGCTTGCCCATCCCGTAGTCCCTCAGATGGGCGGGAAGACACAAAATACTTCCCATTTAGGTGCTGGGTCAACACAAAACACCAGAAAGTAACCCGTTGAAATATTTGCAATCAAAGTTAGAATGCAATTTTTTGTCAATTGTAGGATTCGAACCCAGGACCTTCTGCATGGCAAGCAAGCGCGTTACCACTGGGCTAACCGTGCCCCCGAGTATGTGCTATTACTTCGGCTGGGATAGAACTCACACACTCCTGATTACCAGGCGAGCATCTAAACCACTACACCACTGAGATAATAATAGTGCTTATTTATACTGCTCGCATAGGACTGATGAGTTTCTTTAATCTGGCAGTAGGGTGGGCTACTACTATTACTGTGGTCAAATTCTCACACAATGTTGAGGATAAACTTCCATACTTCGGCTGGGATTGTGTAACTGCTAAGATCTTATCGTCCGGAAAGCGAAGAGATAAGGAAGTCAGGATTGTATAAAAAAAAAAACTATTAAAACTTTTCATTCATTCATAGGAGAAAGCCAGCTGTTTCGAGACCAAACATTCAGGATATAAATACGCCCCTGGCGGGAATCGAACCCACGGCCTAGCTTGCAAATG
>NW_007396092.1:0-973 GCF_000475195.1 Diaphorina citri | reverse complement strand
CAAAGAGAGAAATAAGACAGGATAGGAGAAAGTCAGCCGTTCCAAGAACAAACAGGATTTTATCCCATCAGGATAAAATCCGCCCCGGGTGGGAATCGAACCCGCGGCCTAGCGCTTAAAAAGGAAGACGCGCTATCCTACAAGCTAACTAAGCTGGCTCAATTATCCTTTATTTGTTACGAAGGACACACACTTATTCGTTCTGTCTCATTCCCGATCCCGCTTGTTCAGGAGGTATAACCATGCGCGCTGCTTTATGGCAACACAAAGGGTTCCTAAAAGCTCTGATTTGGCACAATCTATTAAGAACATTGTTTCAGTCTTCAGACTTTTGATTTATTAGAATTATTAGACACCCTTCTAGTGTTGCATAACTTGATAGACACCCTATATATGTTACAGTGGTGGGCATGGGATCTTGGGCATTTCACATGACACTCCTATATGAGATGCAACTGTTCGATGAACTGCCCATGGTGTGGGGCACCTGTTTCTCTCTGTACCTGTTGTAAGTATACCTATGTTTTCTCTCTATACCTGTTGTAAGTATAATAAGTATATGTTTTCTCTCTGTACCTGTTGTAAGTAGGTATATGTTTTCTCTCTGTACTCGTAAGTATATGTTTTCTCTGTACCTGTTGTAAGTACCTATATGTTTTCTCTCGGTACCTGTTGTAAGTATAGTTTTCTCTCTGTATCTGTTGTAAGTATATGTTTTCTTTTTCCAACACAAAACTGTGTTTCTATGCAATGAAAAATTTTAAAGCTAAAGAAGAAGAATGCATAATTGTATTGAATCAGTGACTATAGCATGTTGACTTGTCTGACTAGGGGACGTTAAAGAGAGAGAGTAGACTATAACCAGGGAGGGAAATAGCTAACCCTAACCAGCCTAGCTAGCTGGCAGCTTTTCAAAGGGTTCTCTCTGCTTTTAAAGAATAAGCAGAAGTCCTCACGATGCGATGGTTCACCA
>NW_007396091.1:0-973 GCF_000475195.1 Diaphorina citri | reverse complement strand
CCGAATCGACATTTTGGATATTTGGCAAGCCTATGTATAACCTATATGAATATTTATTATGTTTTATTCTAACATTTTGTATGTAACATAATAATACAGACAGTGCTTGCAGCCAAATCACAGCAGGATGCAGATTTCCCTTTATGCAAAAGCTATCAGCACTCCATCAAAATGTGATGGCAAGATTTCATATTTCTTTTTCCTTTTCATACTTTTCTTTCTTTCATAATTTTTTCCTTGTACTCGTATATTTCTTTTTATTCCTCCTTTCCTCATATTCCTCCAGTTCTTTCTTCTTTCCTCCTACTACTTATCTTTTATAAACTTTCCCTCCTACTGCTCTTTTTCTTCGTCTTTCTAGTATTTTTTCTTCTTTTTCTTCTTCTTGTCTTGGGTACCTATTTCTTTTCCTTCTCCTTTTTCTACTTAGCTACTTCTCAACCTTCGATTATTCTATTTCTTCTTCTACTTCTCTATTCTAAAAATATTTCATTCCTAAAATATTCCATTCTTTTTCCCACCCCTTTCTTACTTCCTCTCACTTCCCCTTGTTTTCCTTTACCTCTTTTATCTGATTTTTTTTTCTCATACTGCACCTGTATTCTTTTATCTCCCGCCTTTCTATCCTTCTTATCCTCTCCTTCATTTTTATATTTTACATCTATACCTACCTCTTTTCTTATTTTTCTTCTACTTTTTCTTCTTCTTCTTCTTCTCCTCCTTTTCCCATTTCTCCTCTCTCCTTTCTATCCTCTTTATATTCTCCTTTATTTTTATCTCTTTTTTTCCTCTTCTTCTCCCAATACTTTTTCTCATGGTTTTCTCCTCCTCTTCCTTCTCCTCCTCCTCCTCCTCCTCCTCCATATCCTCCTCCTCATTCTCCTTTTTCTTCTTCTTCTTATTTCTCCGCCCCCTCTCCTATTTCCATTCAGCACAATTTCACTCATACACCCTGATGATACAGATGCAAATG
>NW_007396090.1:0-973 GCF_000475195.1 Diaphorina citri | reverse complement strand
ATAATAATTATAAATCAAAAACAGATGAAAATAAAATTATAAAAAGAAAAAAAAGAGGAGAGAGGGGACATTATAATGAAAGAGAGGGGAGAAGCCAGTAAGTAATCAGAGAGAGGGAGGGAGGGTTGAGAAGAGGAAGAAAACGTGGAAGAAGGAAGGAAAGAGAGATAGAGGGAAAGGAGGAAATGAAATAAGGGCAAGAGGGTAGACAAGAGACGAACGCACAGGGAAAGAGAAAAAGAGAGAGAGAGAGAGATGAATTAAACACTAAGGATAGGAGAGGGAGAGAGAGAGATGAATTAAACACTAAGGATAGGAGAGGGAGAGAGAGAAAGAGAGAGAGTTATAGCTTTTGTATTGCATGTAAGGTCAAACCACAGGTTAGCCCCTTGCATTCATATTTCATCTCTTTCTCTCTCTCCCTCCCTTCTGCTCCTACTCTTTTTCTCTCTTTCTTCAATCATATTTCACTTTTCTCCCCTCTCTTTCTAGGAGTTGAGTACAAAAATAACTTCTGTTTTGTACCTACTTTTGTTTATGCAAAAGCCTCCTTGAAGGAAATGTTTTGGAGGAGGCCTAGGTTTTCGTCTTGTCTGTGAGGCTTTGTTCACAGTCGACCCATTTCTGGAACGACTTAAGATTTGATGATGATTGGGAATCATTTTCTGGAGAAATGGGCAAAATTTACTTTTACTCACTTTAAAATTGATTTAGAAACACACCAACAACTTGGATACGTATAACCAATGTACGTACGTAGATTGTAGAAAACGCCCGCTGGGAAACAAGTTTAATAATAAATCAAGGTTAAACTTGAAACCAGGACATCACACAGAATACCTACCTACTTACCTAACCAAAGCACAGAACCCGTTCTAAATAAATACTTGGGTAGGTATTACAGCTTCAAAATCGAACCATTTAGAAAGTGCAAAAGTTAAACATTAAAAGCACAAAAGTTCAACTTTGAAAT
>NW_007396089.1:0-973 GCF_000475195.1 Diaphorina citri | reverse complement strand
TCAAATCTAATTATATGTGAGGTTAGAGGAATAAAATAGCTATTAATTGAGTCCATCACGGATATATTCACTTTAATAAAAAAAAAAAATAGAAAAATATTAAAAGAAATACCTATTTGAAAGGTCTACACCTTCAGAACCAAGTTACTATTTTTCGTCACCTTGATCCTAATATTTCTATAGACCATATCAGGAGGTGTTGACATGAAAACTTCCTAAGGGTGCTAAGTTTTGGAATGACAACCACGGTATTCCATCAACCCTCTCTCCCCTCTAACACTGTATGATAATTGATCGGCTTATGTTGCTGTTAAGAGGTTTGTGGTGAGGGGAATAGTGTGTCTACTCTTCCACCACAAATGGCTATGATGGAGGGGGAGTAACTTCCCCTCCCATCGCAGGGGTATGAAGTAGGGGATTATTTTGATAATAATAATGGTGTGACAAGATTTCCCACATAACTTCCCTCCTCTTCTGGGTTGTGGAAATTTGTACCTTGTGCTCTTCGAACCCAACGTATCTCGAAGTCATCGTGGGAGAATAAGGGGAATCTCTATCACTGACTTTCTTCATGTTCTACACTTTATGCACCTTACTCGTATTCTACAGGTGTTGCGAATGGTAATACTCTATAGTAGTCTGGTACTTACATGCATATTTTCATCAAAAGTTTGTTCTTTCTCGTAATAGTCATTCAGTTCTGTTCTTTGATGCGTAAACTATTAAAATGAACAATTCAACTACCACTAAATCCGAGATATTAGGTACAGTTTTTAGGATCGTTCGAGCACTCGTGTTATCAATGCACACAGAAGTCTGCAATCTACACAATTACACAATTTGGGGTAATATCTTCCAACATAGAAGCAACCTCAGCATATCTGAAAACCTAGAAATATTAGGGAGAGCGAAAGTTCCGCCAAACTCAAGCTTGTGAGCTCAGGTACACAGGAGATATACACGGGGAGCGAAA
>NW_007396088.1:0-973 GCF_000475195.1 Diaphorina citri | reverse complement strand
TGTCTTGCACTGTCGTGTGACTCGTGTGTTAATTGAGTTATCATTGTCATAATTCAATATGGTTGATACTCGAATATTACTCGTGTCAATCGATACGAAATTCCTAATTATCCGAGAGCAAATAATTACTAAACATTATTTCTACATCAGAACAGAATGTTCTCTCATGCAAGCGCCACGCGCCATTTCATTTTATCATCTCCTCTTAAATTGTTAGAATAACAAGAAAATGCCAAAGGTAAATTCGTTAGTTAACAATCAATGGTTTATCACTAAATTCTGAATTTTAATGCTTATTCCTGAAAGGGATGGCGTACAACGTTTGATGCACGTGTTTTCACGATTTTTCTGCGATTTTCCCAGATTTAATGCACTTGTAGCTTATCCCTTCAAGGTTGTTCTTTAGGTAGCTTCTTCCAAGTCCTCCTGTGGGACAAAAGATCATCTTGAATGTGCATCTGGTTTGTATATGCAATGCTATCGACTTTCTCCTGGGACAAGAGGGTATTATGTTATGAATGGTCAAATTCTTCTTCCCATTATACTCAAACCGGTTTATTGGGGTACCTGCTAGTAAATCTGGGTAACTTGAGACGGACAAAATTTTTCTGTTTCGAACCAAGAGGGAAGCAATGTAGACGGGGATAATACGTTTTAATGTCTACATACTGGGTATTGATATTTTTGGATATGTCTTTTTCTGTGGGGGTAAAAGGACTATTCACACTGTTCAGTCTTATCTCAGCAGTAGGACCAGTAGGTACCTATCTTTGGGGGCCTGTGCTTTTTTTGCTAGCTAGATCCAATTTAAGGATAAGCTGGGAATTTATTTCTAGTTTTCAAACAACACATTCCTGGATGTGTAACTTTTCTGCGGGAATAAAACTTTTGGGGGTTGAGGACCAATATAATGAATTTGCAATTTCGATTTGGTCTTATGTGATGAATGGTCGCTAATGGTCTTATGTGATGA
>NW_007396086.1:0-974 GCF_000475195.1 Diaphorina citri | reverse complement strand
GAGAGAGAGAGAGAGAGAGAGAGCGAAGACAATAGAGTAGAAGAGGAGGTGTAGAAGATGAATAAGATGATAGAAAAGGACAAAGGGAAGAGGTGGAAGGGAGAAAAGGTGGAAAGGAAGGGAAAAAAAGTGGAAAGGAAAGAGGGAAGAGAATTGTTTCCCTCATGTACAATACACGGAATAACATACACTGCTCTAAAATTCTAAATTGTGGTATTTCTTTTTTCTAGGTCTCTCTCTCTCTCTCTCTCTCCTTCCCTTTTCCCCTCTTTTTTGTTCCTTTTGTAATTTTTTGCCGTTCTTTTTTTGCAGCCTTGTACTCAGTGCTGAATTTTCTTTAAAAGAAGAAGGAGAAGAAAACAAGGGAAAAGGGGAAGGAAAGAGAGAGAGAGTGAGCGAGTGAGAAAGAGAGGTAGGGGGGAGAGAAGGAGAGAGAGAGAGAAAGGGAGGGAGGGAGAGAGAGAGAGGGAAAATCTACTTCTTTTTATTTTCTCCTAAGCCCAATGGCCGCTACTCTCAACATCCTTTTCTTTTCCTTCTCTCTCTCTCTTCCTATATCTCCTCTTATTTCTCTCTCTCGACTATGATAATAATATTAAATCTTAAATAAAAGATTAAAACTTAAAATACATTATAGTATGGCACTTAAAAGAAAAACAACATTTTAAGCCCCATTTTTCTGATCAGATTTTCGTATCAAGAAAACGATCGAAACTCACACACTTTTTTTCTCTCTCTCTCTCTCTCTCTCTCTCTCTCTCTCTCTCTCTCTCTCTCTCTCTCTCTCTCTCTTGCTCTCTTTTTGTTTCTCTTTTATTATTATATTTCCTACTATTGTGATGTTCCTTTCTCTCTCTTACTACCCTCTTACTTCTCTCTCTCTCTCTCACTCTATCGTTCTCTCTCCCTCAATTTTTCTATTTTTCACTCGCTCACGCCTTATTTCCATCCTTCCATTTATTTTCTCAAGAGAG
>NW_007396085.1:0-974 GCF_000475195.1 Diaphorina citri | reverse complement strand
TTCTTGAGAAAAAAAAAAAAAAAAGAAAACCTGAAAAGGAGCCAATTGTTGGAGATACACAGCGAAAGGGCCCATTTAGGCTGTAACGAGTCCTGAGGAAAGTACAACCTACACAACAACACAGCTTATACGAAAAATTACCGAGATTAACGAAAACAAGGAAAGACAGAGGACGAAGGATTATTAATACGGTCCCGGGGAAAGGACTTTTTTCTAGCTTCTTGAAAAAAAAAACGTGAAAAGGAGCCAATTGTTGGAGATACACAGCGAAAGGGCCCATTTAGGCTGTAACGGGCCCTGAGGAAAGTACAACCTACACAACAAAACAGCTTATACAAAAAATTACCGAGATTAACGAAAAAAAGGAAAGACGGAAGACGAAGGATTGAGAAAAGACCATGAAATAACAAAAGGAGGAGAGACGAAGAAGACGAAAGAAAAAGGAAGGAGAAAGAGGAGAAAAAGACGAATGAGAAGAAAAGAACATAAAAGAACAAAGGAGGAGAGACGAAGAAAACGGAAGGATGAAAGAATAATAAAAACAGGAACGAAGAAGAAAAAGAGGTGTCTTAAAGAGGAGGAGGAGAAGCGGAAGAGAAAGAGAGAGGACGCGGGGGCGAGAGGGAGAGAGAGCCTCGAGAGTGAGAGAGAAAGAGAGAGAGAAGAAGGGAGAGGAAGAGGGGGAGGGGAGAGAGAGAAAAATAAAACAAAGACAGTAAGAAGAAGAAATAGAGAAAATGAGATTTGAGATGGATGTAGAGTACCGTGAAATGAAAGTATTTCATCATACCGGAATCGAGAAAAATAATGGAATCAAGAAATAAGGTACAGGGTAAGGGGATAATAATATTAATAATATAGGTATGTACTGAGTAAGTATAGGGTAAGCCTAAGCGGTTCTTCCATAGCTAGGTAGCTATTTGGTAAGCCTGTCGGCGGAGGGAGAGAGAGAGAGAGGGGGGGGGGGGGGGGGG
>NW_007396084.1:0-920 GCF_000475195.1 Diaphorina citri | reverse complement strand
AAGATCTAACCAGGTCGCAGTGACCAAGGGCGTTTATTAAAGCCGATGGCCCTACCTTTACCAATACCAATACCAAAAATCGTTTTTCTTTTCTGCCAGTAGGCCTGACAGGTACATCTGATAAGGTCCGCCGTAGGGCCATCGGCTTTAATAAACGCCCTTGGTCACTGCGACCTGGTTAGATCTTTTGTGACATTCCCTTTATTTTTTCCTAGAAGAGCCCTAGACTTCTTACGAAGGCCAGTGTTCTTTTAGGACTCATTTCTTTGACTTCTTTAGGTGTTATAATCATCCTTGAGAAGTATATCAGTCGTTTGTGAGATTTCTGCCATTTTGCTCTCTAAGATTTTTCTAGTCGAAAGCATAGTTAGTTCCAAATCCTTCTGATTGACGGATGAATGGGTAAAGGAAAGGAATTAGGGATGCAAATTTTCTCACTCGAAAAAAAGAAGAAGGGAAAAAGCGAAATTTTCACGAGAAAATACATATACATATGATAAATAAATAGAAAGGAAAAAAAAAGAGCGAAAATTTCCCTGGGAAAACAAACATCCCTGATCCCTGCAATGATGTGGGAGTGTGATGTGTAAGGGATTTTTACTTTCTATTACACTATGTACGTAGAGATTTTTACTTTTTATTAATCTCAATCAACGGAGGACTTTACACAGCAACACAGCATTCCCAACATAATTGCAGTAACCGGTCTATATCGCTCTGCAGATTGCAGAGTGATCGGAAACGGAAATCATCAATCTTATTATTCTGAAAGCCGTGTGATGTACACACCAGATTTTGTACCCCATGGAACCGTTTTTCCGTTTTGTGCATTAGTTACTCCGGAACACATCCCGTCAGTAATGTATGTGGATGTGGAAGAGATTAGAAGTTATAAGATGTGAAGTGAAAAACTGCTTAAC
>NW_007396083.1:0-974 GCF_000475195.1 Diaphorina citri | reverse complement strand
TGGTCAGTTTTTAGTGCCAAAACACGTTTTGAGGTCCCTAGAGCCTAAATCCAAAGTTTCAGCCATTGGTCCTTGTGTCTGTCTGTCTGTCTGTCTCACAAAATATCTCGAGAACGGTAAGAGCTAGAGACTTGAAATTTGGTATGTAGCTGTCAAATGTGACAAGGATGCGACACGAAACTTTGGATAAGATAGGTGCTGCGGTGGGCGGTATTTTACCGCTTTTGGGCGGTTTTCGGTGTATTTAACAATATCTCGGGAACGGTATGAGCTAGAGACTTGAAATTTGGTATGTAGTTCACAAATATGACAAGGATGCAACTCAAAACGTTTGGTTAAGATAGGTGCTGCGGTGGGCGGTATTTTGACCGCTTTTGGCGGTTTTCGACCATTTTTTGGCGGTTTTCAGCTATACCGACTAAACGGTTAGAGATATTGTAAAAGTTAGGGTATAAGAACAAGAACACCCAAAATAAGCATCATTTAATAGGATAAGGAAAGACGTGTGATGTTCACCCCAGATTTTTATACTTATTAATCGTTTATTTTATTAGGATTTCAATTAAAACCTCTTTTCTGATCTTGAAAATTATATTACCAATTTGACCAATCAACGAGGAACCTCTAATTGTTAGAGGAGTTTTAAAGTTCTGTCCACAGAATCCACACATAGTCGACCGGCCGTCAATCGATGTCGACTGAATTGTCCACACTGCCTCGACAGCAAACATCATTTTATAACTGCTAAGAACGCCAAGGTCCTTTATTAACAGAGGTTTTACCCTCCTTTCGGTGATAAGCTAACCGCCTACTCAACTGGTGTATTCAACGTACTGTCGCAGCTGGCTTAGTACAGTTTTTAGCTAAATTCCCTATATTACTCTCCTTATTCTATTTTCGATTTATTTCATAGTCAAAGTCACTTCCAAGGGCTAATGTTCGTCACGACCTAGGCGGCCAAATGAAAAAAAAAA
>NW_007396082.1:0-974 GCF_000475195.1 Diaphorina citri | reverse complement strand
ATATTGGAGGCATTTTGTATGTAAGTTCGGAGCATTGAGGGGGGCATTGAGGTGTGAGTGCCCCCAAATTCCTTGTAAGTGCTAGATAAACCATTTTGTAGACATAGGTTCATGTACTCACTTTCAGTCCTTGGTCCTTCAGAGGCTGATTGCAGCAAACCTTATTTACATACTTACTTATCCGTGGCTGGGGCCTTGTCGACCATACGCCTTGCCTGATAAACACCTTGTCTCCAATCTTATCGGTTTTGTGCTGCATCCATCCATAACTGTCGACCATACGCCTTGCCTGATAAACACCTTGTCTCCAATCTTATCGGTTTTGTGCTGCATCCATCCATAACTCTGGGTCACCTCCCGGAGGCAGCAAACCTAGCAGTCGAAAAAACGTGATTCCATTGAGGCTTTCACCCTACATGAGCATGTTTCTGTCAGAACCAGTTAGAAAATTCCCGTACTCCCAGCCCATTTATGGGTTTTCCAACATTTCCTCCCTGGACAAATGTCCCTAGGATCTTTCCTGGTCCATGTGTTAAAGTAAACAGAGGCAACATTCAAATTATCTTGCACTTGATAAAGATCATAATGGCAGAGAGAACTGTAAAGAACCTTCATGTACCATGTGTTTGTGTTGGAACTTGGATGGAGATGATAAAATTTATCGTACTAGACTTCTTCACAATACAGATGACTCTTCTCAACTACTGTCGTGGCTTGAGGTCCGTTAATAGCACCACATGTTATTAATTTATTTTCAAAGAGTTTCGAGGGAGGGAACTTTAACAACGAAGGTGTTATTGTTCCAAAATCCAGAGGCAACATTCAAATTATCTTGCACTTGATAAAGATCATAATGGCAGAGAGAACTGTAAAGAACCTTCATGTACCATGTGTTAAATTGTGTTGGAACTTGGATGGAGATGATAAAATTTATCGTACTAGACTTCTTCACAATACAGATGACTCTTCTCAAC
>NW_007396081.1:0-974 GCF_000475195.1 Diaphorina citri | reverse complement strand
TTCGTGTACTTTATTATAGAGTTAGCATGTAGCTTGTTTTGTTATGATATTACGCTTAGTTTTGTGTTTTTAGCGTAGAACTCATATTTCTTTATTTCGTGTACTTTATTAGAGTTAGCATGTAGCTTGTTTTGTTATGATATTACGCTTAGTTTTGTGTTTTTAGCGTAGCGTGTGTGTTTATTTTAGAAATTTTCGACATTTTGAAGTGTTTTTAGACAAATTCGCTGTTAAAAATAGACGAGTTTGTGAATATCGTCGTCTTTCGTCAGGATCAAGATGGACTGGTCAATTATCGGTAAAGTTCAAGGTCATTTTGAGTGGAATTTGAGGATAATTATTATAAGAATTGCGCGAGACCTCGTCGTCTTTCGTCAGGATCAAGATGGACTGGTCAATTATCGGTAAAGTTCAAGGTCATTTTGGGTGGAATTTGAGGATAATTATTATTATATATAATAATTGCGCGAGACCCCGCCCTAATCAATCTTGTGTGAGGAACTCTCTGGTTAATTGGTTATAACTCAGAGCTTTCCTTTGGAATTTAATAATTGCCTAACTTGTGGAGTTGGTCCTACGATATACATACATAGTAGGGTTGTTTGTTTCTTTGATACCTATTTATTTTTCTGAAAGAAACGTAGATAATTGTGTACCTTACCTATTTTCAAGGATTTTTACAAAATTATCCACGATTTTTTTCAACAACTTCTTTCTAAAGAATCCGAGGACCTTCCATTGGATTGACACGAATGACACGATCTTTAGAATCAAGATTCTGTAAACACAATGTTGCTGTTGTCCTTAAAATTATACGGAACTACATTGACTTCCTAACTTTGAATCTTTCCAGACAAAGAATGACCAACTTAGGAGTTGACCACTGACCACTATGAGTAGCCTTACTTTCACTCAATTTCAGCCGAAAATATTTTTGAGGTTTTTAGGTGATGTTTTGGATGTACGAGTGTGTA
>NW_007396080.1:0-974 GCF_000475195.1 Diaphorina citri | reverse complement strand
TGGTCAAATTCTCAAATTATATGAGGATAAAATTCCATACCTCGGCTGGGATTGAACCCACGCCCTCCTGTTTACCAGCGAGCGCCTTGACCACTACACCACCGAGGCAGGATAAGCCATATGGGTCCATAACTGATAGAAGAGAGACCCTACTATCTTCAAGCAATCAGGGAATTCAATTGGTTGCATCAAATCTATTCCCTTTCCTCATCTGCCCAAATTTTTTAAGAGGTTATATGGAGGGAACTGTAACTGTTGAGGTATTATCGTCTTGAAATAGAAGAGAGAAGGAGGACGGGATAGGAAAAAACCAGCCGTTCCGAGAACGAAAATTCGTTTAGCATAAATTCCGCCCCCGAGCGGGAATCGAACCTGCGACCTAGGGCTCACAAGGCAGACGATCTACCCTCCAAGCTAACAGAACTAGGATGGCCATCTGTCCAACTGAAAGTTCTAAATTTCATTTGTTTGGTTTTCTCTTGTTTCAATTTTAGTGGAGTTTAGATTTCATTTGTTTGGTTTTCCCTCGTTTTAATTCTAGTGGTGTTTAAATTTCTCTTGATTGATTGATGTCCCTTGTTTGAATTCCAGTGGAGTTTAGAACCCAACATACCCGGTGAAGATCGTAGCACTGCTCTACAGAAAACCATTACTGTGCCTTTCCTTCTACAGTTAGCCTCGATGTCTCCTATCCTACACAAAGCATTGTGTAGTGATGTTCTACCCGCACGTAAGTCATTCTGGTAATACATTAATAAATAGGTATTTTTTTATTTATTGTGTACAATTGTACTAATCTACTGGTAATTACAAAATTCATGAAAAGCTGCATCCTTGGAAGAGAAATAAAAAATATAGCTAGTCAGATCGCGTAATCCAAGAATTTAAATTTCTCTTGATTGATTGACTTCAATTTTTTTTTTTTTCATTTTTTTTTTTTTTTACGAATTAACATAAAAATACATTATGCGCTT
>NW_007396079.1:0-974 GCF_000475195.1 Diaphorina citri | reverse complement strand
TTAAAAAAAAAAGGGACTCCTTTTTTTCCCAGGAGGGCGTGACTTCAATCCCAGTCGAGGTGAGTTATGGAATTTTATTCTCAACATATTGAGGCCAGTCTAAGTTAGCTTGGTGGGTAACACGTATACTTTGCAAGCATTAGGTCGCGGGTTTGAGACAGAGACTGTGAGACAGACAGAAAGTGAACAGAAAATCTTTTTTGTTTCCTTTTTCAATAAAACTGGACCATACCCATAAAAGTTAACTGGTACCTAAATGGGACACAAAGTCCTACATCATTCAATAATCTGGTTATACCTGAAGAGTTACAACTTTCATGTACCTACGTACAAATGCAATTTGTATCCTCCTTCAAATTTGGTAATCTTGATTTCAACTTTGGAGTCTGTGGACACACACTTGCCATAAAGTGAACAAAACTAACGAGTTCCATAAATTTTATGACAGCAAACCATTAACCATAAGAACACAGAGGTAGTTGGGTACACAAAATACTACACAATATGATAAATGATAATAACACAATATAAACACGGATTGCCTTGTTTGTGTATTTGCCTGATTTGTCTGAGTGTAGGTGATATTTGCCATAAAACACGGATTGCCTTGTTTGTGTATTTGCCTGATTTGTCTGAGTGTAGGTGATATTTGCCATAAAAAATGTGTGCGAAGCTCTCTCTAATGTCCAAACCCAAGTTTAAAGTTCCAACTGGAAAGTTAAGGTATGTAAATTGTGATAAATCGGACGTCGTTTGTTATTTGACAGAGGGAGAGAAATTGGCAAAGTTCAAAAAATGGGTGAAAGACCTATTTGCAATCGAAAGAGGAATGTAAAGTTTCTGTTCATCGTGGGAATCGGACCCGGGACTTTTTACATGACAAGCAAGAGTGCTTTACCGATATTGTACATTAATGGATACACCCGTGTCCCCTACTATTGCGAAATGAATCGAACTTTTCTGACCTTTGTCCT
>NW_007396078.1:0-974 GCF_000475195.1 Diaphorina citri | reverse complement strand
CTCCCTCTTTCTTCCTCCCCCCTCCCTAACCCCCTCTCTCTCTCTCTCCTTCCTCCCTTCTTATTGCCAAAGTTTCATCTGATGTAATTCAGTGTAATCACTTCAAGTGGAGGAGAAAGAAATATATCTACTTGAGTGAGTAAGTGAGTACCTACTTGAATACCTACCTACCTACTTACTTACCAAAAGGAAAATGATAATCGAGTTGAGAGATGATGTAAGATAGAAAACAAAAGGTAAAGAAATTCACGGAGCGATGATAACGAATAAAATTAATGACAATTTTAATTTTCTCTAATTGATGCTGTGGTGAAATCCTAACGGTGAAGCACTTCCTTTCTCGCCCTCTTGATGCCCAATTACGCTCTCCCCTCCCTGTGACCTTCCATCACTGTCCGACGACAAGGCTGATCACCTAATGACACTCTTAAGATCCCTAAAAATCATCGATAAAATCCTATCTTCGAGGAACCAGTGCAAACGACGTGCCCATAAGTTTTGTTAAAGCTAAGGGGGAAAAATTAAATTTAAATGTCGACCGCATGGAAGTCAAATCTAACACCACACACATGCCTATCTGACGACAGATCCCATCTATTAGTATAAGAGCAAGGTGACTTCAGTGACAGACTAATCGATTTGCCCTGCCACAAACTACAAAATTGAATATTGAATTTAGATTTAAATACTTTCTTCCCCCATACCTAATGCTAGTATTTAGTTGAAAGGGTAGAAACGCCTGTATTCGATTGCTTTGACATTTTCGAATAGATCAGTTGCGCTTACTTGGGTGATGTTTCAAAGTCATAGATCAGGAAAAATGAGGACTAACGGAATCTTTCCCGAGATAAATCGATAAAAAAAAAATGCCGGTAAATTGTGAACTTTGACGTCACATAGCAAAGCTCCCTCGCAGGCAACGCATTAATGTGTTTGTGCGCATACGTTTCTGCGCAGTTCTTTCTGCTCCTCCG
>NW_007396077.1:0-974 GCF_000475195.1 Diaphorina citri | reverse complement strand
ACCACCACCACCACCACCACCACCACCACCACCACCACCATCAAACAAGCGACCTAGCGCTTAAATACCGCAATAGAGCCGTTTTACACTCAAAAGGGCTCAAGTAGGTTCCTTCTTAAAGAACAGCCTTGAATTTCATATTATAGAACTTTATGGCAATTGCCAAAGAGTTATGTATTTTCTACTTGCTTCTAATCTAGAAATAGGTAGCGCTCCGCCCCGCCAAGTCAAGAAAGTTTGAACGCGCTATACTAGAGATATTATATTCCGTATCCGTATTAGATAACTCACAGGTCACGCAATGAGAAACCGTCTTATCTTTGTCACAGCATGTATGTCCGTAGTATGTCTCCCATGAGAAACAAATGCATGAGAAGGTAATAATGCTTAATTATTCCTTTATATATTTCTTTAAATGCTCAAATAATTAATTATCTATTTTATTTATCCATTGCTTCAAGGCACATTCTTTTACAACCGAATTCGGCCCAAGGAAGAAATGTGGGACGCGGAGAAATTCTATTCCAGCTCCGATTCAGATTCAGGTGAAAGGAAGATTTTTTTTTAAAAATCATTAAAATAATGGTTTCTTAACGGAGTGTGCCTGAAGTTCAATTCAATTCAATTCAATTCAATTTTATTTTATTGTGATTGTTACAACATTATACACAATTTACAATATTACATTTAGGTTTTCTATAAATATTTATATAAAAAAAGATATAGGTATATGTACTAGTATAAAGAAAGAAATCACAAAGTAGACAGACAGTATCACAGTAGGAAATATCACAAAAGGTTATATATAGGTATATCACAGCCATCCAGATCCAAAATGACTTCGAAAGCAAACACCAGAGAAAGAAGGAGCAATATGAGTGTTTATGTTAGTTTAAATTTTCTATGTTTTTGACAGCCCTGGTGAAGCTCGCAAGAGTCAGAGATAGATCTAGGTGACTATGATATTGGTTGTA
>NW_007396076.1:0-974 GCF_000475195.1 Diaphorina citri | reverse complement strand
TGACGGCCCTGGGGAACATACTAACCATTTCGTGCTCCGCGTTTCACCTCCATTATATTGCCATCAATATGATGTGAGAATTAGTGAGATGGATGTGAGGATTAGCATCAATATGATGTGAGGATTAGGAGGCGGTACCTGTTGAACTCCGAAGCTCTTAGGCCAGACACTCATTATCAGGTAGACCTGACAGGTACACCTGATCAGTTATACCTGACACCTGATGAGCACATACACTATCAGGTAGAACTGACCAGGTGTAGGTACCTGTCGTCAGGTCTACCTGATAGTGTGTGGCTGACCTTAGCTTTTAGTAGGCGCATTTTATTTAGTAATTAGAGACATAAAACATACCGACTTTTTGATGTGAAAATTCCAAGTTTTTTGGCCGATATTTTTCTACTTCTTAGAGAAAAATAACTGGGAAAATTTCGAAATTTCACGAAGTAGGTAATTTAAGATTCAAATTGTTATTTTAAAGTGTGGGAAAACAAAGAAAGTAATAATACAAACCACTATCAGATGAATCCTCACTGTCAGACATCTTTGAGATTAGTGGATGAACAAAATAAGAGGTTCTTGATAAAAATGGTGTTTCACCAAAGGAAGATAGTTCAACGTGATCTCATTTGATGTTCACTTGTAGATTTTTGTTGAAGCTTTTCAGCAATATCTGTAAAGAAAAGAAATTGCAGGTGAAGTTAGTCAAATACAGCCTATGAAGTGCTAGGTTCCAGGCTAGATTCCTGTCCGAGACAAATTCTATCCTAATTTGACAAGTTTTGTTCTTGTAACAGATTACTTTATCCTATTCTGTCTTTCTTCTCTCTTCAGTTTCGGGATGAAAAGACCTTAGCAGTTTCGATTCCCTCTATCAAACCTCTTCACAGAAAAAATTAAACTCAGACTTATCATTACCTAGGTATGTACTTACATCTGGGAGGAAGAGTGAGTGGTGACCAAAGGACCAACCA
>NW_007396075.1:0-974 GCF_000475195.1 Diaphorina citri | reverse complement strand
TCTCGGAACGGCTGGCTTTCTCCTATCCTGTCTTCCTTCTCTCTTCGATTTCAGAACGATAAGATCTTAGCAATTACAGTTCCCTGTATCAAATCTCTTCAAAAAGACCAAACCAGCCCAGAACATGACCTACAACATTACCAGAACAGAGACAGCTTATCCGAAGAACACAAAGCTGCTGATCCTTCCAACTAAATCAAAAGAAACATTTTGTCACCCCGGGACCCCAGGATTTAACTTTGCCTCCCCCTGGGGGTCAAACCCAGGACTAGAAGACCTGTCGTCAGATCATTCATCACCACACCCAACGAGTATTAGCTCTGTAGTGTCGTGTAATTGTATGAAATAGTTGGTTAACCCGTTGTCTGTCCTGTGGGTTCATTGTGGATCAGTGTTGGATTAACCCATGTTTATCTTACGGGTATAAATAGCACAGCACTGATATGAAATTAGCAAGAATTCTAGTGTAATAGCTGGGCCATGGACACATCAATTTGGCCTAACAGATAGTTGACCATAACTTTATATTTCTGACCAGAGGATGTACAAGTGAAGGCAAAAGCATTATTTTAATAAATATTATTTTATACTTATGGGATGATAAACACAACGAACCTACTCACATAATATAGTATGCACTGTTATACATAAGTCTGTATGTTGGTTGGTACTCACAATAATAAAATTGACGTTTAAAAACATCAGTAAAGTCTTTCAAAAAACTAAACCAATAAATGAGCGGACTGTTTAAACCGCAACATTAATGGGTATTGTATGAAACTGTCAAACTTGCCATCTTATTTAGGACCTAATGCAGCCTTGTTGAGGACAAAATGCAATCTCTTTTCAAGCTTGCAGAAGAGATTAAAAGGGTATTTAAATTTTCACGCTCATCTAAATTATGATACAAAGTACCACGGATCTTCGACAGTGGATTTACTGAATACAATATTGACTTTTCTGAGAAAAGTAGT
>NW_007396074.1:0-974 GCF_000475195.1 Diaphorina citri | reverse complement strand
CTTTTCTTAACAACCACAAAAAATTTCATCAAAATCGGTCGAGCCGTTTTTGCGTGAAAAGAGGACAACCAAAGGTCTTTTTAGCGTAACAGACAGACATACAGACAGAAATTTTTCTAATGTGATTTTTGGAATCGTGGATGCATAAGGAGTAAAAATAACTAAAAATTTCACGATTCTAAGCAATGTACAGACAAATCTAGACTGCGGGAGTAAAGGGACTTTTTCAGTCTCATTCAGGCAGGACAAACAAGGTAAATTCTATTCCAGTCTGGCTGTTGTTGGACTTCAAACAGGGAGATCAACAGCCTGAATTTCCCCTTGCTATAACAGTTTAACAGACTGAGTCGGTGAGTATAAGGTTGCGCTAAATAGTAAGTATCATTTCTTCTTCAGGTTTAGACTCGGTATCACACATCATTCTAGACGAGGCTCACGAACGCGACATTTCCACCGACCTTCTCCTCCTGCTCACCAAACGACTCCTGACGGAAAGACCCGATCTGCGCCTGATCGTTATGAGCGCGACTATGAACGCAGAAATGTTTCACCGCTACTACGCGAGCGCGCCCGTGTTGCACATACCCGGCTTTACGCATCCGGTCGAGCGCAACTATCTTTCGGTGAGTAAAATGTTGCGCAACTATCTGTCGGTGAGTATAATGTTGCACAACTATCTATATCGGTGAGTATAATGTTAGCGTTATTATAGGGTTAGGTTAAATACGAAAAGGAGCTTTTCCACGGACGTGACTTCTGCATAATTACCAAGTTCGCTTTATCAAACTTCTTTAATCAAACAATCAGATTGGCTTAATCCAAATAGTTAAACTTAAACCGAGTTTAAACTTTGTGGCCCCGGACATTAATCTCTTTAAATTATTTTTCAGTTGGCCAACTGTAAGCTGTGGAATCTCTGTAGCAAGGAGGAGGACATGCAAAATCTGATATCTAGCAAAGAACCGACTACAAAC
>NW_007396073.1:0-974 GCF_000475195.1 Diaphorina citri | reverse complement strand
GTAGAGGAAACGGGACAGCAAGAAGAAGAATCCTGGAAGTTCATCGACTCTATGGCTGAAGTAAGTATCATGAATTCTCTGTGGCAAAGCAGAGAGTTTCTTCACAACTTTTTTTTTTTTTAAGAGGTTTGACAAAGGGAAGTTTTTTTTTTTTTTTTTTTTTTTTTTTTTTTTTTTAAGAGGTTTGACAGAGGGAACTTTAACTGCTATGGTCTTATCGTCCCGAAATCGAGGAGAGAAGGAAGACAGGATAGGAGAAAGCCAGCCGTTCCGAGAACGAACATTATCCCATCAGGATAAAATCCGCCCCGGGCGGGAATCGAACCCGCGGCCTAGCGCTTACGAGGCAGAGGCACTACCAACTAAGCTAACTAGGCTGGCTCCTTTCACAACTTTTGTGGCAAAAACTGTTGCTGGCAAAACTTTTACAGCTGTTGGCTACTAAAATAAACTTTATGGGTATCACAGCATTACTAAGTGCCTCTTTTACTATTAATATTAATAATCTTTTTACACTGGTAAGGATGCCATTGGTCGCTACTCAATTGTGCTCACGAGACTGAGTGCACCCCGAACTCCAAGCAGAGCCGAAAAAAATTCGATCCCACCGGGAATCGAACCCGGGACCTCCGGCGTGCAAGCCTGGTGTGATATGTATGTTGTATTTTTCACTATATAAGCTTTGTATGTTCTTGTATGTATGTATGATATTATCAGCTTTGTATGTTCACATCAACCCGTCTGCTTCTAGGTGGTGCGGCAAGGTATTCTGACAGCCACACAGGATCTGCAGAAGGAGAATGAGGACAAACTCTGGCAGGAGGGTATTCTCAGACATGTACCGGTGTTCGGTAAGTCCTGTCTCTTAGCTCAGCTGATCACCAAACTTTTAGGTTAGGGGGCACGGTTGGTCCAGTGATAACGCGCTTGCTTGCCATGCAGAAGGTCCCGGGTTCGAATCCCACCATCGACAA
>NW_007396072.1:0-974 GCF_000475195.1 Diaphorina citri | reverse complement strand
ATGGTTCTGGTTTGGTATGTTTTGTGTTTCAGCAGACCCGAAGCATGTCACGAGGCGGACTACGTCTCCTCCTAATGGATGAGGGAGGTGGAGGAGGCATATCCTCTCCAATGAGTGGAGGAGGAGACATGACACATCTGGACCAAGGCACCCCCAGTCCATTTCATCTTCTGGACCATGAGTACGGGGTCACACCACAGAACCAAATACTTCAGCGACCTTTGACCTTACCGCCCAAATCACAGGTGAGAACGACGAGATCTTTGAACTTGTAAATTTCTATTGACGTGGAACATCGATTACGTATGTCGATCAACTTTTTAGACAACAATTGATTTTAACAATTATTTTCCCTACTCAGTAATCTCTGAACTTTTCGTGCAAAATTTCGATGTGTTTCGCAAAGTTTCGATTAATTTTAATAATCGTCGTTTATTCCGATTATAATTTAACTGGTAGATACTAATCGATCATTCGCATCATTACTTTGTAGCTTTGTACCCATTTTCAACATCTTGCGGAACTGGCCTTGGTTTCATAAAGAACTATCTCTGAACTTTTCGTGCAAAATTTCGATGTGTTTCGCAAAGTTTCGATTAATTTTAATAATCGCCGTTTATTCCGATTATAATTTAACTGGTAGATACTAATCGATCATTCGCATCATTACTTTGTAATCGATCATTCGCATCATACTTTGTAGCTTTGTACCCATTTTCAACATCTTGTGGAACTGGCCTTGGTTTTATAAAGAACTCCGATATTGACGCCACCACTCTTGAATAGTTTGTCCGATTTTAATTAAATTATCTGTCGCACTCAATGAATATTAGCTCATTTGGGGCCCGTTTGTCTATTCGCTCATTTGTTCCCCGTGGGGCCCTCTCCACTGCGTTACCGCTAAGTTAATGTTTTATATTTTATTTTAGATGGTGAAAAGAAGGCTGAATCTGGATCAAGATGACGAGGAGTCG
>NW_007396071.1:0-974 GCF_000475195.1 Diaphorina citri | reverse complement strand
AATAGCGAAGGTTGAGTGCGAAGGGCATCCCACTCGGAAAATTTTGTTTAGCCAAAACCAGTTGGCCTCAAAGCGATCGCTCTAAAGCTGATTGAGAGGCCGACGACAAACGCCGACCCCATCTAAACATGGGAAAAGGCGAAGAAGAAGAGGAAGAAGAAGAAGGAGAAGAAGAAGAAGAAGAAGAAGAAGAAGAAGAAGAAGAAGAAGAAGAATTGAATTGAATTGAATTGAATATTATTTCATTTATTTTTATAATTTAAAAAAAAACGAAACGAATAACCGGAAAAAGGAAACGGAGGAAAAAAGATAAGAAAGAAGAGGAAGATGAAGAAGAAAAAGAAGAAGAAGAAGAATTGAATTGAATTGAATTGAATTGAATATTATTCCATTTATTTTTATAATTTTTTGAACATAAAATAAACACCTCCTAAGATAAAGAATACCTTCTGAGGAGATGGTTTTTTCCTCTTTTTTATTACATTTGCTTTTACTCCTGGTAGTTATAATCTTAAATCATAAATAATAATTATTCCTATTCTATATGTAATTCACATTTGAATTTACAAACAAAACAATCTCACCTAATATCTTCCAGGTATCTACAGGGTATAACGTATACGTATGTCTTTTTTATTACATTTGCTTTTACTCCTGGTAGTTATAATCTTAAATCATAAATAATAATTATTCCTATTCTATTCTATATGTAATTCACATTTGAATTTACAAACAAAACAATCTCACCTAATATCTTCCAGGTATCTACAGGGTATAACGTATACGTATGTACATTACATACTCATAAATTTTAATCAATCAAAACCTCTAATACTCTAATAGAACCAACCTAGTGACCCAATAACTAATTTACACAGGTATTACTTAACATGAATGTATACCTTATCCATTTGAATATGGCAGCAAGGAGTCATCGACCCAAAATGAAAGAACCAATCAGAATGCGAGAACTC
>NW_007396070.1:0-974 GCF_000475195.1 Diaphorina citri | reverse complement strand
AGAACTGCAAATGGACAGGATACAATAGACAAATCCGGGCTCATTTCTGCGCTAGCAACATTCCGCTGTTATGAGGAATAAGAAGTGACCAAATTCCACCAAACCAAAGTTTCGCCGAAGCCAAAAGAATGGGCCATGACCATAAGTATCTATTGAGAACAAACCTGAGTTTCCTTCTAATACTGACGGGAACGGTTGTGACAGTATCTGGGCAATCATTGAGTCCGCTGTTCGTATCCAAAGATGTTTCGGTAAAAACTTCAAATGTAAGTTTTTTTGAAGAGTTTGATTTTGTTGATTGGGTTGAGGTACTCAGTTGAATCCAATAAGGCTGACCGGGGTCTGATAAACAAACCTGAGTTTCCTTCTAATACTGACGGGAACGGTTGTGACAGTATCTGGGCAATCATTGAGTCCGCTGTTCGTATCCAAAGATCTTTCGGGAAAAACTTCAAATGTAAGTTTTATTGAAGAGTTTGATTTTGTGGATTGTGTTGAGGCACTCAGTTGATCCAATAAGGCTGACCGGGGTTTGATACCTCCTTGACGCTTCACTGTAAATCAAACTAGCTCCTTAAATGTTCCCACGAGGCTAAGTGCCCCCGTGGTATACAAGTCTATCAACACCAAAGACAAATAGATGCCTTTGTTTCGGGAAAAGTTACAGTACAGAGGTGTCTGAATGTTAATAACAGTGGTCTTAATTGTCTCCTTAACCTTGGCAATTTACGCCGAATTTAGCAGCAGCGTATACTCGTAGCACGTTGAATGCCCCAGTTCCCCAAGAATCACTGAAGTTCAGAAGTACAGAGGTGTCTGAATGTTAATAACAGTGGTCTTAATTGTCTCCTTAACCTTGGCAATTTACGCCGAATTTAGCAGCAGCGTATAGCACGTTGAATGCCCCAGTTCCCCAAGAATCACTGAAGTTCAGAAACGTTGCACGTGGTTAGTACCTGGATGGTGACCATCTG
>NW_007396069.1:0-974 GCF_000475195.1 Diaphorina citri | reverse complement strand
TTAGAATTAGATTAGAACTAAAACACTGGACATTAGAATAGTTGGGTGTGTACCTAAACAAAGAAGGAACGGAAAACACATTATCACATTATCCTCTCATAAGTACATTAGAAATTAGTTCCATCACATTCATTTTGGGGAAGAGATCACATGGACGTGAAATGGGAGTGTAAATTGGAGGAGTGGAGGAGTATGAGGAGTGGATGTGAACTCCTTTGTTTCCAACATTCCATACCTCAGCTGGGATTGAACCCACGCCCTCCTGTTTACCAGGCGAGCGCCTTGACCACTACACCACCGAGGTAGCAAGGGAAATTCAGGCGGCCACAAAATGGAGGGTAAAGGAGCGTCATTACACTTTTCTTTTAACTGTTCCTCGGTAACCGAAAGTAATTTCGAAAATGGCATTTAAATTTCACTTAATGTTCTGTTATTTTCTCTTCCTCTCCTCCCACCTCCCCTTTTTTCGACTTCTCTCCCTATTAAGCGTTCTTTCTCTCCCTCTCCCAATCATCAACCACTTTTTCTTTATTTTATCTCCCTCCCTCCCTCTCTTCCTTACTTTCTCTTCACCCTTTACTCTTCTGTCTGTCTTGCTCAAACTCTTTTACTCTCCTCCTCCTCCTCCTTCTTCTTCTTCTCCTTCTTCTTCTCCTCCTTCTTCTTGTTTTTCTTCCTCTCCTTCTCCTCCTTCTTCTTCTTCTCCTCCTCCTTCTCCTCCTTCTTTTTCTTCTTCTCCTCCTCCTCCTTCTTCTTCTCCTCCTCCTTTTTCTGGTCGTCTTTCATCTGCCTCATTTTCACTCCATCTCTGTTCCTCCTTTGTCTTTGTTTTTGATAAAGTGATGTTTGTTCTTTTCTTTTTCATTTTATCGAATCGAAAATAAACGAGAGACAGAGAAAGATTCAAACGGCGAGAGAGAGAGAGAGAGAGAGAGAGAGAGACAGAGAGAGAGAGGGAGGGGAGAGAGGAGAGA
>NW_007396068.1:0-974 GCF_000475195.1 Diaphorina citri | reverse complement strand
GTAAGCTTCTAACGTCTAATCATGTGAGAGACATGGTGACTGTCATAATCTTTTTATGTCACACAAGTAAAATCTGGAGAGATGACTTTGTCTCTCAAGTATAACTCCAAATCATAATCATGTCTATCTAAAGTTGTTATTAGATTTTAATATTGGATGTTGGAAGTTACATACAAGGCAAAGCTAGAGGAATGGAGAAAAGGACGTAATTGTAGTCGAAAGAAAACATGGATGCAGAATTCAAGCTACAATACTTTGAAAATACACCTTATTATTTATATGTATTCCCAAAATGAAACTGGAAACTCCTTTTAGTCCCGCAAATTTCAGGAGATGGAAACCAGTAAATGATGTTTCAGACCTCCCAGTATAACCCTTTCCGATCATTATTATCACAATATCACACCTACATATTAAACTATGTAAGGTCATCCGTGTATAACCTTTTCAATAACAGAGAGGGTTAACTATTCTATTAGGATTTCCATTCAATGTAAAGAAAAACCCCTATCTACAAAAAATAAACATAGATGTATGTACACATGTATTGGGTGATAGGAAAAAGAGGGTGTAACAGGGGAAAGAAGGTAAAGGGGGATAATTTCCCATATTACTCGATTATTTGATGACCAGGGTCGGAACTAGTTGCGGGACATGATGAAGTGATCTCAATAACAGAGAGGGTTAACTATTCTATTAGGATTTCCATTCAATGTAAAGAAAAACCCCTATCTACAAGAAATAAACATAGATGTAGGTACACATGTATTGGGTGATTGCCTGATAGGAAAAAGAGGGTGTAACAGGAAAAGAAGGTAAAGGGGAATAATTTCCCATATTACTCGATTATTTGATGACCAGGGTCGGAACTAGTTGCGGGACATGATGAAGTGATTCCACCCCCACGCACTAAAACCAACCCTGATCCACACCCTTCCCCTATACAACGGATGTATGTCAGATCACAAGTCCTG
>NW_007396067.1:0-974 GCF_000475195.1 Diaphorina citri | reverse complement strand
AAAAAAAAAAAAAAAAAAGAAAACTTCAGTATTTATGCTTTCTTGATTTTTTTTTTCCTTCATTAAAGAGGTTTGTAGAGGGAACTGTAACAATGCAGGAAACTACATATTATCGTCCCGAAATCAAAGAGAAGAGGAAGGACACAGGAGAGGAGAAAGCCAGCCGTCCTGAGGACGAACCTTATCTGTTTGGGATAAAGTACGCCCCGGGCGGGAATCGAACCCACGATCTAGCGCTTAGAAGGCAGACGCGCTACCCACCAAGCTAACTAGGCTGGTAAGAAAATAATTTAGAAAGAAAATAATTTTACTTCTAAATGTATTTTTTACTTACACTCTGTCAAACAAGCAGAAATTCTGGGGTGGTGTACACTGACCTCCCTGAAATAGAGGATACATGATTGAGATTAAGGAAATCATCAAAAAAGCAACGTTTCATTGTTATTTATTTTAAAATTTGACCAATAGTACAACTTGTTGGGGTAAAGGACAGGGACTTGATATGTCTCCACTTTCAAAGTACCTATACATACTTTTTTTTTTTATTTAACATCACTAAAATGTAATTATTATTTATCTGTTTAATGTAACTGAGATGCTGTTACATGACTTGAGAACTAAAATGTAAAACTAACTTATATACTTACTTATACTTTTCCAATACTTATATACTTACTTTAGATTATCTTGTACTTTCAATAAACATGACTGTCATTCTTTTATACAATTTACATACAGAAGAGTATTTCTTACTCTTCATAGCAATTAACATGGATATTACACTAGGTTTACTTTATCAGCTATCCCAGGTTTAATTTCCTGAGGAGTCAAAATTTCTCTCTCTCTCTCTGCTTAGAATTTAGGGTGCACTCAGTCAAGATTAATTTAAAATACCTTGTTAAAAACCATTTCAACCTTTCTTGATCACCACCATTCCTAAGATCATAAACATCAAGAACAAACAATTTTCAATC
>NW_007396066.1:0-974 GCF_000475195.1 Diaphorina citri | reverse complement strand
CTAAGAAGTAAGAAGTATACCTATGGAACTTTATCTTATTTTTAATTTCCTGATTTCAGATGACGAGAATTCTATCCACCCCGCCCGTCAGATGACACCCCATGCTATACCAAACCAGTTGAGTGACCACCTGCCAGACCCAAAGTCCTTGGTTCGATTCCCAAACTGATAATCATATTCGCCCGTCTATGTTTTGGCGAAAATACGAAAAACCGCGAACGCTCTAAGAATTTAGAGAAAAAGAGCAACCTGCGTAGCCGAGTGGGTATCATACTGGTCTTGCACACCGGAGGTCTCGGGTTCAATTCCCGATAAAGTGAAGGAAAAAATCGGGTCTGAGCTCGGAATATGAGGTGCACTCAGCCTCGTGACGACAATTGAGCGACTACTTTAATTGAGTAGCGACCATGTTATTAATGTCTCAAGTAAATGATAAAACTCCACACTTAAAACCCGTTCACACTTGTCATTCGGAAAAAAATCGTGTCGTGTGTAGTGTGAACACTCATTTGAATTACATTGCCTTCAGGACATTCGGGAAAAAATCGGATGAAACTCACGACAAGTATGAACGCATACCTATTTTTGACTATTATAAAACTCCACACTTAAAACCCGTTCACACTTGTCATTTGGAAAAAAAAAATCGTGTCGTGTGTAGTGTGAACACTCATTTGAATTACATTGCCTTCAGGACATTCGGGAAAAAATCGGATGAAACTCACGACAAGTATGAACGCATACCTATTTTTGACTATTATAAAACTCCACACTTAAAACCCGTTCACACTTGTCATTTGGAAAAAAAAATCGTGTCGTGTGTAGTGTGAACACTCATTTGAATTACATTGCCTTCAGGACATTCGGGAAAAAATCGGATGAAACTCACGACAAGTATGAACGCATACCTATTTTTGACTATTATAAAACTCCACACTTAAAACCCGTTCACACTTGTCATTTGGAAAAAAAAA
>NW_007396065.1:0-974 GCF_000475195.1 Diaphorina citri | reverse complement strand
CCATAAAAGACTATAATTATTACACCGTAATATAAATAAAAAGTTACATGTGCGTGCTATAATAAAACTGTTAATAATTAATAATGAGAGCGCCGATTTTTGATCTTTTTCAGTTTTTCTCCTCATATCTTCTTATTACTGATAACTTATCAGTGGCTAATCAGTTAGATAATCTTCTGTGTTACATTATTTTCTCCTATTCTAATGATATTGTGGGACACCTTATTCTTGTAACAGGCTAGAAGCTAGAAAGTTGGTGAAACACCCAAGTGTGCCCAACAGTGAACAAAACTTGCCTTGGGAAAAGGAAATTCTCAAGTGAACTTTGCCTGGTGAGTTTACTTTTGTCTGATTGAATCTTGGTTACATATTACTCTGGTGTTGGTGTTGAAATGCTTATCATTTATTTCAATATGTGACCACTTAAATAGTCAGCTGCAATAGCGCGTTGTTTTGGTCAGTCCAGTTAGCTTAGAGGGTGGCGTGTCTGCCTTGTAGGCGCCAGGTCGCGGGTTCAATTCCCGACCGGGGCGGACTTTATCCTGAACTGAACAGATAAGCGATTCTTGGTTCGAACTGTTGATTTGGTTGAAATCTAGCTGTTGAGATCCCTCTCACACGATAAAAAAGAAGAAGTAAGAATGTAGAAATAGATAAAATAAAATCAATATGATAAAAAATCAACTGTATTTAACAATATTTTCAACAAGTTTTTCTTAAGAATATAACAGAAGATTCCTTTACAAGTGGAGAGTTATTTAATCCCACAGATATTCCTAATTGGAACATTTTCGGGTCGTGGGTTCGAATCCCAACCCAGGCATGGTTTCTATACATTTTTTTAATTGAGAATTGGAACTAACTGGACTGGAGTATTATTGAACGCCAGTTTACACGAGTAGTGATGGGTAAATACCCGGGTACTTATTTTTGGGGTAAATACCCTGGGTATTTACCCGGGTAAATACCCAATT
>NW_007396064.1:0-974 GCF_000475195.1 Diaphorina citri | reverse complement strand
ATAAATAATTCAAACCGTTCCTGAAAAGTACCATTGGGGGTACTTATATAGGAACAAAAGGAAGATATTTTTATAGTTGCATTAAAATAAACCATTCTCATTATTATTATTATTATCTGCTGTTTTGTTTATTTTTTATTATTGTTTTTCGTTTTGTTCTGTCTTCCACGCTTCCATTCAGCCTGGTAGTAATGTCGCATGATTATCATGTAGGGTGGTAGATAAAACTTTCTTTCCTTTTCCCATAATTTTATTAATCTATACCTTAGTAGCGCGGTCAAATTTCTTTGACTTGGCGGGGTGAAACGCTACCGTGCTCCGACCCGTCCGTCATAAGGACGCTTTCATGTCATAACTATGTTTGTTATTTTTGAGAAAGTTTGGGGATTTAGAAAATTAAAGTTATTTAAAAAGCATTAATAGATAAAACTTGTAATAAGCAGTGATGGTACAAAGCAACACGAAGAATTTATTTTGAAAAGGGTTTCTTTGGTGGTTGTGATGGTGGTAGTTTGCAACGAATTGTAATAAGCAGTGATGGTACAAAGCAACACGAAGAATTTATTTTGAAAAGGGTTTCTTTGGTGGTTGTGATGGTGGTAGTTTGCAACTTTGCAACGAAGAATTCACCATGGAGAAAATTTATAGCTTTGAATTTCCAGTCCCCGTTTGTGCCGTTGGCTAGGGTATTGGATTTGTAATCAAGGGGTGTGCGGTTCAAATCCAAGCAGCGTCACAATCACTTATCTATAATTCTGATAAACATCGTATTTACATTGATTGTGCCGTTGGCTAGGGTATTGGATTTGTAATCAAGGGGTGTGCGGTTCAAATCCGAGCAGCGTCACAAGAACTTATCTATAATTCTATAATGATAAACATCGTATTTACATTGGCCTCCAATATCTAATTTTTTACAGATAAACTAGTAAGCCGCATAGTATGCTAGGAAGAGTCATGGGTCGCCACAGTGA
>NW_007396063.1:0-974 GCF_000475195.1 Diaphorina citri | reverse complement strand
TTCTTCGTTGAAAGTTAAAATATATAGATCACTCATCTACATATTCTGCAAACTAGAAACAATTCATTGTGCTGATGAATATTTTTTTGTTACCTATATCCAAAATGAAAAATCATTTGTGATTGTTAACAAACTTGATGCATCATCGTCATTTAGAACAAAAGCAATTCCACGAAAATGAAAACAAGAAATAGAAAGAAAAATCAAGAGAAAATTAAAGAGAGAGAGAAAGAGTAAAAGTGTGTGAAAGAAAAACTGAGAAAACTAGACACGTGATGTAGAAAAAGAGTGGAAGCAAAAGAGAAGGGAAAAAGTAGAATTCAAATTGGAGGTGAAAATGGACGAATAACTTAAGAAGAAGAAGACACGTGATGTAGAAAAAGAGTAGAAGCAAAAGAGAAGGGAAAAAGTAGAATTCAAATTGGAGGTGAAAATGGACGAATAACTTAAGAAGGATGTAGTAAGAAAGGGGGAAGTGAGAGAGGAAAAGAAAAGATGTGGTAAGTGACATAGTGATGAATGGTGAGTAGCTTAAACGGAAAGTGGGAGAACGGGAAAAAGGAAAAGGGAAGAATGAAAGTAGGGAGAAAAGGGAAAATGGAGAATGAAAAGAGGGAGAAAAGGAAAGAGGAAGAGAATGAGAATATTCGACTTGAAATGAAAGAAGGAAATGAAGAAGCCAAGAGAAGGAAATAAGAAAAGGTGGAAGAAGTAGAATAATTGGAAGCAGGGAAATAAGAAGAAAGGGAAGAAGAAGAAGGAAGGCGAAGAAGAAAAAAGGAAATAACGAAGGAGAGGGTTAACAGGAACAAAAAAAGAAAATATCAGAGAAAGATCCCGCCAACTACTGCTATCGGCAATAGCACGCTGCAATACACCCGTTCCCAACGGATCACTGAAGATAAGCAACGTTGCGCGTGGTTGCCATCCGGAAAGGTGACCTTGCTGCTACTTCTTCTTCTCTCTGACGAACT
>NW_007396062.1:0-974 GCF_000475195.1 Diaphorina citri | reverse complement strand
TTTTAATTCATTGAATGCAATGATCTTCAGATTCACACCTTCAGATGCAATTAAAATTTTGTCACACAAGAGTACCTACCTATCGAATATTATGTAGGTATCTTAAAATTACGACAATTTTCAAAAAGTAGTGAAACACATAGGTACTCGTATCTTTCACTACATCCACATAAACTTCGACTTTTTAAATGACTCTTTCTAGTCCTTCTACCTCTCTTTCCTCCTTCTCTCTCTTCCATTCCCTCCCTCCCACTCACTTAGGTACTTTCTTATCTCCCATACCGTTAACATTCTCAGCATTCCCATCAATTTCCAATCTCCTAAATAGCCCCATCATCATGTCAGCATAATTTGCCGTCGAATGAAATTCAGAACAAAGCTATTTTCTAATCTGAATTTCGGAATCTTAGCAAGACCATAATCGGAGTCAATTTATAGGTCTTTTCTTTCTTTCTTTCTTTCTTTCTTTCTTTCTTTGAAGATTTTTGATAGAGGGAGGTAACTGTAACTTACCGAGGTCTTATCGTCCCGAAATCAAGAAGGACAGGATAGAAAGCCAGTCGACATTTGCAACATAAACGTACATGGAATTTAGAACAAAACTGAGTTTAGTAAGTCAAGAGATTTCTGAATATTCCGGTTGACACGTTAGTGACAAAAAATGGATTTACAAATATCTCAACATTCTCATCGAATTTCGTCTTGGCTCTTGTTTTCTAAGGGCGCGTCCACAACGGCGACCATGAACCCTTGCACCAGAGTGTCCATAACGGAGCCTGGAAGCTCCTGCATATCCCTTGCATTACTAGCTTTATTATACGCGTACATACTTAAAACCTGAATGTGAAATTATATGTGTTACCGGTGTTCTATATATTCTGACATTTCATAAAATCCCTAAAGCTTGATTCACACTATAGTGCCAGTCAAGGTCCAGTCACGGTCCAGTAACGGTCCGATCAAATGATTGTTGA
>NW_007396061.1:0-975 GCF_000475195.1 Diaphorina citri | reverse complement strand
TAATATTCTTAATAGTGGGGAGGAATTCATGACTATACAAAGTATTAAGGTAATCAGAACTAGTCTTGTTCTTTTTTAAGAAGAAGGAGGAGGAGGAGAAGAAGAAGAAGGAGGAGGAGAAGTAGAAGAAGAAGAAGGAGGAGGAGGAGGAAAAAGAGTGGGCATTTTGATTTTTAGAGGAAGGATTTCAGATCAGTCTAGCGTGCAAAAAACTTGCTTGTTCTCTCTCTCCCCTTCTTTCTCCTCTTTCTTTCTCTCCTCTTTCTCCTCTCCTTCCTTCTCTCTCTCCTTCCCTCTCTTTCTCTATCCTCATCCTCCCCCATTTCTCTTCAGTCTCTCTTTCTTCCTATCTCCCTCCGAAATCTCCTTAGTTTGTTTGTATTTGTCTTTATACCTAATACCTCCAAAAATATTAGCCTTCCTTTCCCCCTTTTATTTATCTCGTCTTTTCTCCTCCTCCTCCTTCTTCTTCTTCTTCTTTTCTTCCTCTTCCCTTCGTTCACCTTTTCTGCGTCTTCCTTTCTCAATTTTTGTTTTAAAACTTTTTAGGTACTTTCCTTATCCTATAGGAAGGAAAGTAATGTAATCGGGTCAAATTTTCGATGGTCAGTTTTTAGTGCCGAAACACGTTTTGAGGTCCCTAGAGCCTAAATTCAAAGTTTCAGCCATTGGTCTGTGTGTCTGTCTGTAAACAAAATATCTCGAGAACGGCAAGAGCTAGAATTTAGAGACTTGAAATTTGGTATGTAGCTGTCAAATGTGACAAGGATGCGACACGAAACTTTTGGTTAAGACCGATGCAACGCTTGGTGGCATTTTACAGCTTTTTGGCGGTTTTCGGTGTAATTTAACAATATCTCGGGAACGGTATGAGCTAGAGACCTGAAATTTGGTATGTATTTCACAAATGTGACAAAGTTGCAACAAAAAACGTTTGGTTGAGGTAGGTGCTGCGGTTGACGGTATTTTGACCGC
>NW_007396060.1:0-975 GCF_000475195.1 Diaphorina citri | reverse complement strand
GCCAGCCCGATAAGACACAAGACACAATACTGCTCAACTAAAATCTTATCTAAATACAATCTGCAGAGAATTAGTGCAATCAGTAGGTATTTGATTTGTCCCCATTAATTCAAGTCTACTTACTTCAATTAATGAGTCTGTTTGAGGGACTATAAACAGAGAGTAGATCAGCGTCTAGCTAGGAGACTATAAACAGAGAGTAGACTAGTCCAAATTTCCTCACACTATATTTGTTTAGCCAAAACCAGTTGGCCTCAAAGCAATCACTCTAAAGCTGATTGAGAGGCCGACAACAAACGCCAACCCCATCTGAACATGGGAAAAGGCAAAGAAGAAGAATTCAAGTCTACTTACTCAGTTTTGATAGTTTCCACCTCATGCTTGATATCTTCATACTTGTTCACAACCACATCAACAACTGACACTCCCTTCTCCTCGGTAACAACTTCGATGAATTTATCCGAACCTGGTAAGTTCTCTTCGAGCCAGAGTCGGAAGTCTTTGTCAAACTTAGCATATGCCACAACACCTCCTACGGTCACACTGGTGAATCCCAGAGTGTAGAGAATCGGGTGGCCACTGAAAAATAAATAAATAATCATTGTAGGTAGGTAGGTAAGTATAAGGGATTTTTTTTTAGTAACAAATAGGGGTATTTGTTAATCTATTTGAGGAGAGACCATCAGCCAAAGTAGGTAATTAAAATGTTCAAAGTTCTCACATCTTTGGGGATCTTATGAAGGAAGCCCCAAGAGCATCAGGGTTTGTAGTTGCACATTTATTCCTATTACCAACCTTTTCTTTTTTCCTCCTCCAGAGTAACACCTTGAGAGGGAAGCATTGCAAGTGTTTGTAGATTTCAGTAACCTTTCAGGAACCTGGAAAGAGCCAAAATATTAACATAACAATAAGGTTTTGATTGGCAGCCAAAACAACTGGACGGGAATATTTTTGGACACCAGTGGTGTTTGTACA
>NW_007396059.1:0-975 GCF_000475195.1 Diaphorina citri | reverse complement strand
TCTCTCTCTCTCACTCACTCACTCTCTCTCTCTCTCTCTCTCATCATGATTATAATTTTTGCGTCGCTTTACTGCACCGTTCGAAAAACGAGGAGTGAAAATTTTGTACAAAATCTTGTAATAAGTCTACAATAAAGTTTTTAGGGGTGCAGGAGAAACGCTCTGAAAAACGGCATGACAAAATCCGTAGGTATAGGTATACATAAAATAATAGGTACATATGTATGTATTATATTGATTAATTTGTTTACATTGAAAGTCGGTCGGAAACAAACGACGGAAAGACATAGGTCGTTTACATTTTGTTTACAATAGTCATGGAAAGCCTAATAGAGAGCGATACCTAAGTATCGAGATTTATCTACAGATTAAATTTCAGACAGAAAATGGACGTCGAAAGATCCCCTTCGATTGCACAAATTTGAGAGATTAAATAACAAACTAAACAAAACTAGTGGGGATGTCAAAACTCCAATTTCCTATACAAACCTACGAGTATTTCTAGTGGAGATGTCAAATTTTCCAATGGTTTCTAAGGCTAAGTACTCGAACCCTGTATAAACTACAAAACTCTCGACGATTCTGAACAAAGAAGAGAGTCTGAAGATAAAACAACATTGGTAGCAAAAGAGTGTAACATTGGTGGTAAAGAAAGTTAAGTGAGACCCAAGGCTTATATGCTTCGTGGCAACCCCAGCACAAAGTTCCAAGTTTTAATTAAAGATGGGAGATAAACAGAAGTATGAGAAAAGAGAGAAAAAAAACTAAGAAGAGAAATAAGAAAATGAAAAACTTACAGCGAAATTGAGGGGACGAGAAATTTGTAAAGACAATGAGAAAAGAATGCAAAAGAGACTGCAGACTTGCAGAGTATAGAACTATAGAGACTATAGACAATGAAAGTAGGTACGTAGGTAGGTACCTACTTACTTAGATATTATTTAATAATAATAATAATAATAATAATAATAATAA
>NW_007396058.1:0-928 GCF_000475195.1 Diaphorina citri | reverse complement strand
AGATCTTTGTGATAGAAGGTGTTTGGAAAATAGGATGTCCTCGAGGCGTCTTCACGTGGAATATGACTAGAATTGAGATTGAGAATTCTTACAATAGAAAGACATAAAATAATGTGCCAAAGTTCACTTAGTAGGGACGTGCCAACGCAACGCGGCGCTCCCCTGGAAGTATTATTGTCTAAAACACGATTTTCCAAGATGGCCCACGGACTAAAAGGAAAAAAAAATATGTAGATATAGTTAGACAGAGTATAATATTGGTTGGACATGTAGTCTATGTAGTATGGTAGTAGCACCGTGAGAACTTTCAGTTAGATCTTTGTGATAGAAGGTGTTTGGAAAATAGGATGTCCTCGAGGCGTCTTCACGTGGAATATGACTAGAATTGAGATTGAGAATTCTTACAATAGAAAGACATAAAATAATGTGCCAAAGTTCACTTAGTAGGGACGCACTGACATAGGAAATCATGGGTTCTGTGGATGGTTTCAAAATAACAAATGCACATTTCATCCACTGTGTGATGAATCAAACTCGGGACTTTCTGTATCCTTTAAGCCAGGGTTGTCCAACCTTAAGGCACCCGAGGGCCGCAAGAGACCAAGGTAGAGAGTTGGCGGGCCGCAAAAACTCAACTCACGGGGGGGGGGGGGGGCGGCGGTGGCCTGGTGTAATGTAATTATAATATAATTTTATTTTTATATGAAAACTTACCACATGATGACATTAGTGCGATTTCTATGGACACTCTGTAGCTGACACAAGTGCGTGAATATCGACATTCACGTCTTCGGTACACAAACGTAGAAGGTGTGATAGGGACTCGTTCGTAAGTTTGGCTCTTTGTTTGTTCACAAAATTTTCATGCATTAATTATTTTATTTAGTATATTTACTGTTATTTCTCATTTTCGTTCATTTTTTTTAGG
>NW_007396057.1:0-975 GCF_000475195.1 Diaphorina citri | reverse complement strand
ATGGTATTTTTATTTGATTAGACTAAGTTAACATGTAAAACTATAAAATAAGTATTCATATGTTCCTAATATGTAATGCCCGAACCCACTGGCTTGAGTTTAAACGCGGTTTAACTCGCGAATTAAGCTATCTGGATTTAGCTACTTTTTATTTGATGAAAAGAAGTTAACACATAAATTACATGTAAAATGGAGCAGTTGCGAATGGGTAAAAATTATTAATAAATGGTTGAGTCCTTCGTAAAAAGTAGTAAAAAATCCAAATCTGAGGTCGAAATTTCGAAAAAACAACTGTAAAAGGTCGAAAATTCAAATTTCATTTTCCGTTCTAATGAAAAAGTTCAAAGAGTTGTGACGTCAGATTTCACGTCAAAATGCGCAGAAACGCTTCCGCACAAACAAACGAAGCGAGAGTCATAAATTATGACGTCATCCCCTACGGGAGCGTATGCCGTGACGTCAAAGTTCACGATTTACCGGTATTTTTTAAATCGATTTATCTCGGGCTCTAGAAGTCGAAGAAAAAGAAAAATTCCCTTGGTCCTCATTTTTCCTGCTCTATGACTTTGCAATATCACCCAAGTAAACGCAACTGATCTATTACAAAAAAAAACCGCTATTTTTTTAATCAGATTGCTTAATCCAAGATTTACTGTTAAACCAAGTTTAAACTAATATTGTGGCCCCGACCATACATTTGCTTCGAGCATAACATTAACATCTTTATTAAACAAGAAAACAACAAATTAAGTGTACAAAAAATTGGAGGCTTTCATCATGCAAGAAGGGCGTAACCCTCCTCAGGCCCTTTTTAAGTAAAACGGCTTTACTAGAGTAGAATATACCTTGTTTATCCTGCTCGAATGAGACTGAAAAGTCCCTTTACCCCAGCAGTCTAAATAATAATAGTGCTTATTTATACTGCTCGCATAGGACTGTAAAGTCCCTTTACTCCAGCAGTAGGCTACTACTATT
>NW_007396056.1:0-975 GCF_000475195.1 Diaphorina citri | reverse complement strand
ACTATGTAGGTACTTTGATAGTTACCAGTAGATCGATCTTGCTTTTTAGCCCGTCCTTCCTTTATTATCACACCTGGTACTTAGCCTGTTCGGATACTCTATATTCCTTCATCATTTCTTCTATGTATATTAATTTATAATTGAATATTTCTTCTGTGTATATTATTCATTTATTCTATATTCCTTCAGTTCTTCATTAATAAGATATGTTATGATGGACGTATTATGTTATTAAATCTCTTAATCCCTACTTAATCCTTCTCTAATGCTTGTGTTTCTAATGAAATCATCATTACTGTCACTTGTTAGAATGGTTGGAAGCCTGAAGTGTTGTGTCGTGTAATGCATAATTCCAAGTATTTCTATGAGATCTTGATACTGGAATAAATATTAATGAACTAGGTATCGACAAAATCGAAGGAAAAAGAGGTAGAGGTAGAAGAAAATTTGGTATGTTATCGGATATCCTGAAGGGCAAATCATATGCAGAGTTAAGAGAGGATGCACAAGATAGAGAAAAGTGGAGAAAGTTGTACTGATACCTGTCCTTGGACAGATTTACAAGTATATATATAGGTAAAATACTAATAACTAATGTGTAAGAGAGTTTTCTTCGAGTTTGCGGTAGGTATCTACTGTGAGGAGGTAAAATGTGCGTTTTTTGCAACAAACCTGCTAGGTGGCCACATATCCTGAAGTTCATCCGGAGAAATTTATTATAATAATAATAGACTCTTGAGTGGAAGGTAACCACTAGGTGAGGTTAACGCCGGAGGCGTTCTCTACCACCTAACCCTTAGAGCTCCATTACGTGGAAGGTAACCACTAGGTCGAGGTTAACGCCGGAGGCGTTCTCTACCACCTAACCCTTAGAGCTCCATTATTATGTGGTCACATCTCAAATAAATGAAGGATAAAATCCTATGCCTCGGCTGGGATCGAACCCACGCCCTCCTGTTTACCAGGCGAGCGTCT
>NW_007396055.1:0-975 GCF_000475195.1 Diaphorina citri | reverse complement strand
AGTGTATTTAATAGATATCGGTAAATCCATTGAAACTAAATGTCAAGATGTTCGGCTTTTGAAATCCAAATTCAATTTTCCCATCATTCTACAAAAGGTGACATTGAATTTAGATTTCAACCCTTGCCAACAAGCCCTGTTCAATGCTTTGGTAGGTGATGAAAAGATTCTATACAAGGCTCAGTGTGTTGATAAAGTTGATGACAAATTTCAAGTCACACTACAAGAAATCAACTCTGTAGTAATTAATGATGTGATAAAGGGTGTGCCTTTTCGTGGGAATGCAGATACTCAAGAATTGAATGAACCATTGACACTTGAGAATGCAAGCACTAGAGAAATAGACCCTCTGGAGGATTTTGATCCAATGAAAGAGGACTACTTGTCTCAGGTCAATGACTACAAGATAAACCCTGATAATGCATGCCAGGCTGTCCTAGGGTATATTCCAAATGATGACAGACGTTATTGCAAATTTGGCAAACAATGTTGGAAGAAGAGATGCCCACGGTTACATGAAGAGCAAGATCCAAACGGGTGGACCAAAGGCATTGAACATGCTTTAGCCAAACCTTACGAAACTGTAGAGTTACCTCTGCATGAATACATACAGATCAGCATACTGCATGTGGTGGATATTGGGGAGTTCTATGCACATGTGGAAATCACTAGTACCAATGAAGAGGAGGAAACACTTGAGAGTCTCATAGAATATATGAATCAGAAGGAGAACGTCCTAGATATGAAGAAACTCAAAATACAACCTGCCTCGGCTGAAATCCTCATTGCCTCCTATAAAGGTTATTACTACCGTGGGAAAGTGCTTTCTTACAACCCAGAAAATGACACCGCCCTCATTTTCTTTGTCGACCTTGGCTCCAGTGAACACATACATTTGAGAGATCTCCGGCAGATGGAGTCCAAGTACAATTACCTCCCGTTCCAAGCGTTCCACTTCTCGGTGAAGCATCATCT
>NW_007396054.1:0-975 GCF_000475195.1 Diaphorina citri | reverse complement strand
CTCGAGACAACCAGGGGCGGGCCGAGTATTGCGCTGTCGGCCTGTGCTTATACAACACTCGGCTGTGCTCCATGCACCCGTACCTGTTATTGTAGAGGTTAGTATCCAGTCACTCGCCTACAGTCTAGTTAGTTTGAAGGGTAGTGCGTCTGTCTTGTAAGCACTAGGTCACTGGTTCAATTTCCGCCCGGGGTTCGTTCAGTTAGCTTGAAGGGTAGCGCGTCTGTCTTGTCAGCACTAGGTCACTGGTTCAATTTCCGCCCGGGGTTCGTTCTCGGAACGGCTGGCTTTCTCCTATCCTGTCTTCTCTCTTCGTTTTCGGGACGATAAGACCTTGGCAGTTACAGTTCCCTCTATCCAACCTCTTTGGGGGGGATTCATTCACTCAGTCACACACTAATTGCTCTATCGGAGTTTTGACTTTAAAAGGAATCAACCTTTTCTTTAGACACTTTTTCGGAGTTTTGAGTTTAGATTTGGATTTTCACTTATGTTTACGCAGGAATCGACCTTTTCTTTAGACACTTTTTCGGAGTTTTTACTTCAGAAAGTTCACTGCTATGTTGAACAATAATGGAGATATCGGACAACCTTGACAAACTCCGCGTTGGATGAGAATGTCTTTTGAAACCTTGTCTTTTGAAACCTGTACCTACTAACCATGTTTCTTAACCACTAAACTATCCATGTTCCCTATTGTATGTTCTCAGAGTGGTGCACGAGGTGCTGATGCCACTCAGAACAGTCAAGCTAGAGGCAATACGCAAACCCATCCAACCACCTCTACACAAACCCGTAGCACCTCCAGACCTCAGATACATCTAGCCAGAACCATACAGAGTAAGTACTTCACGGGTCTGTGTAACCATACAGAGTAAGTACTTCACGGGTCTGTGTAACCATACAGAGTAAGTACTTCACGGGTCTGTGTCGTAGCACCTCCAGACCTCAGATACATCTAGCTAGAACCATACA
>NW_007396053.1:0-975 GCF_000475195.1 Diaphorina citri | reverse complement strand
GCTGACATCCGGCCTACTACTGTTTGGCCGGACACCGAAACGGGCCCGCCTTATGGAACAGCAGATCCGGAACCGGCAGGTTCAGAAGGAGTATGTGTGCCGGGTAGAAGGCCGGTTTCCTGAGTAAGTATGAGAAGGCTCTTCCCGGATTTCTGGAAGGGACTGACAATAAACTCCGACTCTATTTAAAATAATAAGAAAAGGGTAGAAAAAGAAATTTCTATATGTAAGGAACTCTATTCATGCTTTGCACATTGCATATCTGATTGCAATACACGGCGCCCATACAAATTTCGTTAGTGTAAGGAGTTGAGTTATGGCCGGGGATACTTTCTGAATATGAGTTTAAAGTACCTAGGTTTTATTAAGCAATCTAATTGGTTGATTTTTTAAAACTTTCAAAATTTTCAGCCAATCAGATGGCTTCATCCAAGAGTTTAACTAAGACCGAGATTAAACTCTGTAGCCTTGGCCATTAAAAGAAGTTCAGTTAGTAGCTCTTGTAATCATGATTTTTGTTTAGTTACCGTCTTTACAGACTCAGTCCTCCGAGTGAATTCAAAAGTGCACTCAACTCAAGTTGTCCTTCACATTGACTTTTACTTGAGTAATGCCAATTTTAATTTGGTATATTTATGTTTGTAAACAGAGCAAATATTAAACTTTAAATAATAATCATAGTGTATATAACATGTTATTGTATGTTGGCACACTTTAATTAATATAAATAAATAAAAAAAATAGGTTTCATACCAAAGTTCAAGTCTTTAGCTCTTACCGTTCTCGAGATATTTTGTTTACAGACACACAGACCAATGGCTGAAACCTTGGATTTTAGGCTCTAGGAACCTCAGAAAGCTAACGTTTTGAGGTTTGACCATCGAAAATTTTGACCGAATTAGTATTAGTATTAGTGCTTTATTTAGACTGTCGAATTAGGACATGTAGTCCCATTATCTCAACAGTTTAATATTG
>NW_007396052.1:0-975 GCF_000475195.1 Diaphorina citri | reverse complement strand
AATCCTACAATGCTGCAGTGAGCACCAAAGTTGTGACATAATAACACAAAGAAATTGCATTTACATTTTTTTTTTTTTACACTTTGTTGGGTGTTACTGATGTATAATGCCGGGACATGAAGGGTTAAGTGATACAGGTAAAAGTAAAAGTCGTTGAGGGCTGTCGACATAAATTTAACATTACAGCTTTCTTTTTTCGGTTGTTATTAATTTTTAACCTCCAGTCACACAGGGGAGGGAGAATTGTTTGAAGGAACGTTCCTCCTTGTCTTCCTCTTTTCTTTCTTCCATTTTCTTCCCCTCCTTCTTCTTTTCTTTCTTCCATTTTCTTCCCCTCCTTCTTCCTTTTTTCTTCATCCTTCTTCTCCTCATTTTTCTACCTTTTTCTTACATTATTCTTCTCCTTCGCCCCCTCCTTAGTTTTATTACATCCTTCTTCTTCTTCTTCTTCCTCTTCCTTAGTTTCTTTTTCCTTACTCTTCGTCGCCTTCTTCATAATCTTCTTCTTACTTCGCACCAGAGAATTTATGTACAAAGAAAATTAGAAAAGTTTTTCCAGTACATAACCCTAATTCAATGGGTTTCCTCACCGGGTCCGCAGTTCGAAGGAGACGGGGTCCGCAGTTCAGAGTAGACGGGAGGCGCTCTGGAAAATTGCTCAGGTTATTTTCTTCCTTCTACCTTCTTCAATTTTTCCTCTTAATTATTTTTGCTAATTTTCTATGATTCTAGACTACAGTCACTCCTTGACAAATAATTCCGACAAAATTCACTATAGATAGGTAGTGGTTAGAACGAGGCCCCCTGTGGGCCCAAGCGATGTCAAATAAACAAAATGTCCTTTAGGTGTTAAACGCTTTTGTCGAATGTCATCGGAATCAAAGCAGTGAAGTGAGTTCTATTGAACACGGGTTCCAAATTTTTAAAACTTGATTACCGCGCCTTTGTTTAATGATAAAGCTCCATATGAGACAT
>NW_007396051.1:0-975 GCF_000475195.1 Diaphorina citri | reverse complement strand
CATCATTTCACGTTACAGGAAAATGTGTGATAGCTCACCTCAGTAAATTTCATTGGAAGTCTACCTAGCTGTGTCATAGTATACCCACATCCAATACACACCTAGTAGGTTTGTCTCTCATCAAAGAGGCGAGAAGGGACACAATACTTCCCATTTAGGAGCTGGTCAACATGGGGGATGGGGGCATCAGAAAATAAACCTCTGAAATTTGTAACCGAAAGAAGAGTTCAACCTTTTTAACGCTGGTGGGCATCGAACACGGGACCTTCTGCATAGCAACCGTGTTAACATTGGCCATTGGCCTAACCATGCCCCCATAATCTATCTTTTCTCAATGTCATTACTACTAATCATCAGGGCCGTATACAGGATTTTGTAGAGGGAGGGGGCCGAGGGTCAAAAAGTTATATATAGGGGGGTGGATGATCCAAATTTTTAAAGTTTGGCCTACAGTAATGGAGAACAAGCTGGGCCCGTCCCTCCGGGAATTTTTTAGCTCGTAGTTTATTCGATCGTGATTAGAGAAAATCAGTACTTAATATGTACCTACCTAATTTGTTTAATATTCAGTTCATTATTATTCTTGATTTGATTTTTTGATTTTACTTTCATGTAATGATTTAAAATCAAGACTAGAGCCCGTTCTCCCTTTATTCACAATATAATGTTTAAGTAACCCATCCATTTATTGGCCTTGCTCGGCGTAGCTTAATATAGGTGACGCTAAACCGGTCTTAAATGATCGACTGAAGTGATGTTATCTAAAACTTTCTCGCTTTGAGTTCATAGGTCCTCGCGACAAATTTCAAGATCAGAGCTCATTTGTGTGAAAAAATGTGAAACAAATCCCCCAAAAACCTGGACAAAATTTGCACCACCATTTTCGTGATTCTGGTAAAAAAGACCTTTAATTTGATATATAGGTCGACCAGGTTTGGATAAGTCCTTCTATGGGGACAAACAGAGTGACAGACA
>NW_007396050.1:0-975 GCF_000475195.1 Diaphorina citri | reverse complement strand
ATTGATTGAATTTAAACATTTTTAACCAATCAAATGTTTCGAATTGGTGCTTCATTCCCACTTGAGACTCTGGAGAGCCAATGTCTTGTTCATAATATGGGGTGGGATTGTCCTTGACTGCCCCTGCAATATTATACTTCAATCTGTGCTGCCTCTTTACTCACATTTGACCCGAATCAGTTGGAGACAAGTGACGTATTTATTGAGGCTACAACCCCATGGAAACCTAAGTGTTTCTCTGTTGCTAATTCCTGAAAAATCACCGAAGGAGCAGGATTAACATAGAAAAGAAAATACCTTGTTTATCCTGCCAGAATGAGACTGAAAACTCTGAAAAGTCCCTTTACACCCCATTCCCACTTGAGACTCTGGAGAGCTAGTATTTTGTTCATAATATGGGGTGGAATTGTCCTTGACTGCCGCTGCAATTCGTCAATCTGTGCCGCCTCTTTTCTCACAATTGACCCAAATCAGTTGGAGCCAAATGACGCACCTATTTATTGAGGCTACAACCCCATGGAAACCTAAGTGTTTCTCTGTTGCCAATTCCTGAAAAATCACCGAAGGAGCAGGATTAACATAGAATAGAATAGAAAAGAATATACCTTGTTTATCCTGCCAGAATGAGACTGAAAAGTCCCTTTACTCCCGCAGTCTAAACAAGGTCTTATTTATTTTCATAGGTAGGGTTTACAAATATGCATAAGACACAAGATGAGACATTTTCAATCAACCCGCTGCGCTGATGGAAATATTTGGGCCACAGTAATCGCCAACGAAGAAGAAAAAGAAGTTCATATTGACTAGGAAAACTTAACTTTAACTTTCAAACTAACCTTGGACGTCGCAGCGTCGCTATAAAATAAAATTTTTGTGTGTTTTTGACTTTTATTTTATAACTATATTCACCTATGTACTCCTTTTCTTCTACATTTTATTGTGAAATTAAACTCCCTTTGTATATAAATATACTAT
>NW_007396049.1:0-975 GCF_000475195.1 Diaphorina citri | reverse complement strand
TGAATGGCTTTCTCTTCGTGTAGAAGCTCACATTTCTTTCGCGCGTTTTTCTTCCCGTCACGTCAGCTGAAGAGAGTTCGGTAGTACACTAGTACAGTACTTAGGATGATAGTGTGGTATTTCCAGATAGCTTTTATAAATTCATAGCGTGTGTCAGAAGGAGTCTGACTTGAAAATCCATGTACCTATACGTGCACGTTTGTCTGACTACATATAAATCAGAATCCTTCCATTTCTGAGAATTTTGAAAGACAAGTTCAAGGTGTCTTGTAAGATAGTCTATATAAATTCATAGCGTGTGTCAGAAGGAGTCTGACTTGAAAATCCATGTATACGTGCACGTTTGTCTGACTACATATAAATCAGAATCTTTCCATTTCTGAGAATTTTGAAAGATGAACTTGTCAAGGTGTCTTGTAAGATAGTCTACGCCTCACACTTCAGCTACAACACTGCCTGCTAAGTAGGATAATTGATTGAGCTAACTCTCCGGATGTTATAATCAATCATCGTAATCATATTCAATCAATTACACGTCACCTGATTCTAATCTGACCACTTTTCAACGATATCTATCAATTTGACATGTTCATTATAGAAGACAAGTCGAGTCTGACTAGTCTTCACTGTTGGCCTTGGTTCTTGACTAATCCATTAGTATTAGTGGTTAGCTGCCTGCCTAGTGGACAGAGTGATATTATGTGTGGCGTCAGCTAGGAGTTACATTTCACTTGTTTCCCCCTGTTTTGTTCAAAAGATCTTGCTGGAGTTCTCGAGATCATATAAAATGTACATACAACGTTTACATATATTTACAGCATTCTTTCCATTTTCACTCTTTCCCTTATCTTGTTTACTTTGTCTCTCTCGTTTCCTTCTCTACTACCCACGATCTCCTATCCCATCTTTTTATTGACCCAAGTACCTACAAGTATTTTTACTATTTTATCTGATCATTTTCTACCATCTCTTTTC
>NW_007396048.1:0-975 GCF_000475195.1 Diaphorina citri | reverse complement strand
GAACACCAGAAAGTAACCCGTTGAAATATTTGCAATCGAAAAATGAGTGCAAATTTTTGTCGATGGTGGGATTCGAACTCCGGACCTTCTGCATGGCAAGCAAGCGCGTTACCACGGGACCAACCGTGCCCCCTGATTCATCGAAATCGGACAAACCGTTCAGGCGGTTCAGGAGTTCTGTTGAAAGTAACAGACAAGTGCAAAATCGTTGAGCTAAAACTGATGAGCAAAATATTTTTTCCTCTTTTGACACCCTGTATATGACAGTCTGTCTTCGAAATAATGGAGTGCTGTACAGTGTGTATGTCTATCGGTACTTGCCTGCTTATGAGGTAATGATAGACACTTTTGTTAATGAAAAGAAATCGACTTTCTTTCTCTATCAGCTGAACTGAAGTACCCTAGTCCTGGACCAAAGGATTCTATTGTCACAATCATTTTCGGGTCTATGCGTCTATGTTTGATTGTTGGATGTGGTGTCATGGGTCTTGTTTATTCTGGGTTTGCACTGAGTGCCTACCTAGTACCTCGATTTTTTGTGTCTCTTTGGTCTCAAAATTTTGGGCTTCTCTATACCGTATATATGTTTTTCACATGAATTGCCTTTACTTATAAGTACCTAACTACCTACTATTTGATCGACCTTTCTTTTCTTTGTCTTAACAATTCTATTCTCTTGATATTTATACTTGCTAGGCGCTACTAGCAACCAGTGCAGCATCTTAACATCTACCTACATACAAAACAAATTCATGACACCCTGAATACACTAAATACATTTACTTATGCAGGTATACTTATGCTTCTTTAAACTAGACCGAAAACCGCCAAAAAGCGGTAAAATGCCGCCAACCAATGCACCGATCTTAACCAAAAGTTTCGTGTCGCATCCTTGTTACATTTTACAGCTACATTGCTACATACCAAATTTCAAGTCGCTAGCTCTTACCGTTCTCGAGATATTTTGTTTACAGA
>NW_007396047.1:0-975 GCF_000475195.1 Diaphorina citri | reverse complement strand
GATTTTAAATCATTACATGAAAGTAAAATCGAAAAATCAAATCAAGAATGATAATAAACTGAATATGAAACAAATTAGATAGGTACTGATTTTCTTTAATCAGGATCGAATAAACTACGGGCTAAAAAATTCCCGGAGGGACGGACCCAGCTTGTTTTTTACTGAGGACGAACATAATATCATAGTAGGTACTGCAAGTGTGTGGGTTATAAACTAGTACAAACAATTCAAAAATAAGCTCGAGTAAAAAAAAAAAAAAAAAGGAGATAGAGAGATGAACTAAAGAGACATACATTTCAACACATGAATGAATTTATTCATTTTTAAGCTCTTGCATTTTGCATTTTAAAGTATACCCGGATAAGTTATGCTTAATCCCACATGGGTGAAGTCAAGTTTCAACCCCTACATTAGTTTTCACATACAAATTTCCTAGGAAAAAAAAGCATCATAATTGTTGTTAGCATTTTCTATCATAACTCGAATACCGTATATGCAGCTACAGATAGGTACCATTCAGAAACCTTCGTTGTAAGTTTGGTTAGATGGTCAGACGTTCAGAGTTCTTGTTTTTCTGACCAAAAGAAACAACAAACGGGGATAAATATGGAGAAAAATTAATAAAGAAGGATAAAGTGAGGGGTGTGCTAAACGAAAAGTATTTACATCAATATACCTAACCAATAATGGATATACTAAATTCATTGTTCCATTTCTCCAATCTCCCTCAAAGAGAATTGGCACATCCACCACTGTTTTGGTAGGTACCCAAACAACGTGTAAGTATCCCCAAGGAAATATTGTTTCTTACCACACAGCCGTTTGTATTTATTAGAAAAACCTTTTTAGCTTTTTACCCACATTTTCTTACAAGAGAAACATAACTACCTATTAGAGGGGAAGGGGAATAAATAAATAAAAATATTACACACAATCTTGCCATTGCATTGGTTGAAGGTATGAAATTTTTTCTAT
>NW_007396046.1:0-975 GCF_000475195.1 Diaphorina citri | reverse complement strand
GTTAGTTGATCTTGCAACTACAACTAATTTAGTTGGAGGGAAATAGTTGAACCTGCAACTAACCAACTAAAGTTGTTAGTTGTAGTTGGCGGTTGTCCAACTAATTTAGTTATAGTTGTAGTTGTTAATCAACTAATGATTCGCCCATCTCTGGAGTAAGGGTGTTTTTTTTCCCCTTTTTTTACTTTGATAATCTTTAGAAGGAGAGAATAACTGAAAATGGTTTCCGTCCTTGTCTCTTGCAGTTGATTTGCTCCTAAAAGCCATGGAGGTTATGGATGAAGCCAAACCTAAAGACATCGTGGTTGTACCGAAAGGTCAGGAGAAGTTAACAGAAGAGGAATTGAACAGAGAAGTAGATATAGAATACACGGAACCAGAATACGCGGCACCAGATGAACGAGAAGATACAGTGCTGAGATATTACAATGTGAGGAAGCAGAAGATATGTAAGGAGAGACACACGTTCCAATTAATCCTAGACCTGACTCCATCCGTTGTATTTGAACACAAGGATTTCCCTACAGATAGTGACTTTGAGCTGCCAGTCACTTATAAGAAAGTCAAACAAAGACTACCAACACTAGGCGCTGAAATGACACAAGATGCTAAGGAGGAAGAAGATGAAGAGGAAGAAAAGAATTATGGTGATGAAGATGATAATGATGTGGTAGAAGAAGAAGAAGAGACAGGAGTGATAGATTCCTCATCAGATTCCGCAGTAGCACCAGACGTTATATCTGTGGAATCTATATCAGGAGAGGAAGAAGCAATGGATGAAATAGATGAGAAACAAGAAGATATCATCAGCTTGGCTGCAGAACCTTGGGAGAATGAACCTTACAACATGCTAGAAGAAAACGAAGAAGATAATGATGCAGACGAGAGAGACGGGTCTAAAGATGTAGGATCCAATGTACTTGAAGCGGATTATATTGAAGAACAAGAAAATGAAGACATGGTATCCTTGCCATC
>NW_007396045.1:0-975 GCF_000475195.1 Diaphorina citri | reverse complement strand
GTCCCTGCCCAATTGAAGAGCTTGATGCCAAATGAGGGCACGGTTCGCCCAGAGGTAGAGCGTATTTGCTATGATGAAGCTCCTGGGTTCAATTCTGTATCAGTCTTCTCACAGATTTTAGATACCTACTCGCATCCAATATTCTTATGACTCTATGAAGCAGCGAAGACCACAAAGTAATCACATTATTCCTGAACCACCCCATATTCTGTGGTATAATAAATTAGACTTAACACAGAAAAGAAGAAAGCTGCAAAGTATTGAGGTATTTTCTTGAGCATTTCTTTTGTTTGCATTAGCCTATAACAAATACAAGTGCCTGTATACACAATAGCGAGTTTTGTTTCATTCTGCCTTTTGTGGGAAGAGATAAGAAAAATCAGAAGCCTTTTTTTCTTTCTCTTTCTCAATTCCTACTTAATTTTTCCTGTAGAATGAAAGGTTGTAAATGAAGATTTATGTACCTAGCTTTTTTTTAAGGCTTTAAGGGCAGGATTTTCACACTGTTAGCTCTTCCGCCCAACCAACGATGTAGCCTTTGTGAAGTTTGAGGCAATTGAGACACTTCGTTATAAGTATGTCTTCATCAATGGGTCTGAGATACACTTGATTATTCTATTATTCTAGTTTCAGTTGTTTCAGGTACTTTTGATCTTGCCACAGTCAGAATTTAGGTTTAACTCCTGAATAAAGAAATCTATTTTCAAAATTTTCAGTCAATCAGATTACTTAATCCAAGAGTTATAAAATATGTACTGAAACCTAGTTTAATCTCTGCTTGTGACACTGGTCATAATTCTAATCCAGATATAAAAAAATTCTTCTTCCGCTGCGGTACCCTAGGATGCATGCAGCGTTTCCTCTCTGGATGTCTAGACCTATCTTTTGAGCAACTTGAAACTGGATTCTCCCGTGATATCAAACAATTTATTGCTCAAATGGTTCAGCCTTCGAGTCAAGAAATTTTTGATATTT
>NW_007396044.1:0-975 GCF_000475195.1 Diaphorina citri | reverse complement strand
AAAGGACAAAACAAAATTTTACAGGGAGGTACTTTCGCAATCGAGAGTGATCTCACTAATTTGACTAATTTCTAATAAATAATAATAGGTAATAATGAAATAAACAAATAAAAGTAGGTAAAGGTCCAAAAGTAGGGACCATATTTTTCAAAAACAGTTTAAATATGTTTCACCAAACGCCCACACACGAAAAAGAAATTTTCAAACATCGTATGTTGACAGGGAAAAGGCAAGGAAAAATCATTAAAATGTGTGAAAAACATAGGCCAAAACAGGCGAAGACGAAAAAGAGCGTAATCAAAAGTTACTATTATTAAAAAAAGAATTTTATATTGATAGATAACAGATAACCTAATAAATATTTTTAAATCTTACCTTTACTGAACAGCGTTTGTTTATTGGGAAGTCATTTGGAGTAGAAATATGTTATCAATTTCACGACCAGATCAGGTCAAGTATAAAAGAGAAGTCAGGTACCTACCCAAACCTCATGAATGGAGTGATAAAAGCTACTGCGAGAGAAAAACTTGCACTCCCAGTGCCGTGCGTGTGAAAAACTATGACAGGGGACATCAAAATTTCTGAGGGTTCGAATAGGTATTTCGTGGCAATATCGAAAAACTTCGTATAGATTTATACCGCCGATCGACTATGTTTGGACAAACCTTCAGAGTACCTATAGAAAAATTCATACTTTTTCTATACCGTTTTTTAATGTACCCACAGAAAAATTACACACTTTTTCCTATACCCTTTTTTAGAGTACCTATAGAAAAATTCCATACTCTTTTTCAATAGGTACTTTTTTTAGAGTACATATCACAAAATTCCACACTCTTTTTCCTCCCTATACTTCATTCCGCTCGTCACGTAGTTAAACAATCAAGCCGACTCCACACGGCGCGTGTCGTCCAGTCTACTGTAGCAGCGCGCACTTATTCACGAGGCTCGAGTAGGGGTTGCCGTGGAGAAAGC
>NW_007396043.1:0-975 GCF_000475195.1 Diaphorina citri | reverse complement strand
CCTTTCCTACCCGGGTAGGAGAGTGACAGAACTGTCTCTCTCCCACCCGAGTTAGAGAGTGACACAGAGAACTATGTCGCTTTCCTACCCGGGCAGGAGAGTGACACAGAGAACTATGTCGCTTTCCCACCCGGGAAGGAGAGTGACAGAGAACCGTCTCTCTCCCACCCGAGTTAGAGAGTGACACCGAGAGAACTGTATCCCTCTCTTACCCAAGTTAGAGAGTGACAGAGAACTGTCCCTTTCTAACCCGGTCTTTAGCGTGACACAGAGAACTGTGTCCTTTTTCCCTTTCCCACCCGGGAAGGAGAGTGACAGAGAACCGTCTCTCTCCTACCCCGATAATTGTCCCCTCCCACCAGTACTTATCACTATAGAGAATGTGAATCATCCATAGTGATAATGATGCCAGAATTGAATGCGGTGTTCAGGTGATCTTCAGGACTTTCCGCGGGAAGTCTGGAAACAGCTTGGCATAATGGTCGTCCTCGGGCAAGATGTAGTCAGACATCAGGCACACAACCTGAAAAGAAGAATAACTGAATATTAGGCATAAAATTAACCTTGAGGTTTGGCAAAACAATAGTGTGTCCCTTCCCAACGGTACTTACCATAATACGCATTTATAACGCCAGAGCTTGCCAAGATTATGACGTATAGTGCTAAGTCAGCAGAATTGTCAGTGGCGTGACATTATCAAGATTATGACGTATAGTGCTAAGTCAGCAGAATTGTCAGTGGCGTGACATTATCAAGATTATGAGGTATAGTGCTAAGTCAGCAGAATTGTCCGTGGCGTGACATTATCAAGATTATGACGTGAAATTCAGGGTCAGGATTATGAGGTGAACAGCTTGACAATGCAACTTTGTCACAAATGGACCAAGCTATAGCTCTCTTTCTTTGCCTTTAGAATTAGACTACTCCGCCCTGGTTATCCAGAGTTCCTCAGGAGTATCACTCGTTACTACTGCT
>NW_007396042.1:0-975 GCF_000475195.1 Diaphorina citri | reverse complement strand
CACCTGATGAGCACACACACTATCAGGTAGGCCTGACAGGTATAGCTGAAAAGATCTGTCTGTCAGGTATACGTGATAGTACGTGATACCTTATGAGCGCACACACACTATCAGGTAGGCCTGACAGGTATAGCTGAAAAGATCTGTCTGTCAGGTTTCCGTGATACCTTATGAGCGCGCACACACACTCTGTCAGGTATACCTGACACCTGATCAGGTCTACCTGATAGTGAGTGGCTGGTCTTAGGCCTTGAGATGATTTCTAATGATTCAGTCAAATTTGTCATGGAATTTTGTGACGTTTACGTTCAGTCTATTTCGAGGACAGATGAAATAATAATAATAGTGCTTATTTATACTGCTCGCATAGGACTGAAAAGTCCCTTTACTCCAGCAGTAGGCTACTACTATTATTGTGGTCAAATTCTCAAATTATATGAGGATAAAATTCCATACCTCGGCTGGGATTGAACCCACGCCCTCTTGTTGACCAGGCGAGCGCCTTGACCACTACTACACAACCGAGGCAGGTCACCCATCCATTTATTGGCCTTCAATGAAAGGCGATTTAGTTTAGTTTTTCGATCTTCTTACAATCGAATCGGTGATACGATACGTATATTAATTCTGTGCTAAATCGGTATGATCATACTCAAAAAGCCCACTCCGAGGCTTAGGTGATGAACTGTGTGACAACGCAACGTATGTACCAGGCTTTAGAGGCTTTTTTTTTTCAATGTTCAAAAAAAAATCTCAGGTCTCTATACTATAGTTAAAGTACGACAATTTAAATTTGGTATGTACATGTGCATAATATCTATGTAGTAGGTACCTATTACGTACGTCTATGATTATTTTCGTCGGTTTCAAGTGGCTCTCATTTGAATCTGTTGAAATTATTATTATTATTATTATTATTATTACAACAGGAGGGCTGAGATCTGTCAGTTTTTCGTGTCAATCAAGTCCGGGCAT
>NW_007396041.1:0-975 GCF_000475195.1 Diaphorina citri | reverse complement strand
CGAAAGGGGAGTAGAGAATGGAAGAGCAGGAGGAGGTGAAGGAGGAGGAAAAGAAGAGGGGAGAAGAGAAGCAGAAGAATTAGGAGGCGGAGAAGAACGAGAAAGAGGAATAAAGGGAATCCAAAGAAGAAGGAGGAGGAGGAAGAGAGGAAGAAGAATTAGGAGGAGACGAAGAACGAGAAAGATAAATAAAGGGAGAAGAAAGAAGGAGGAGGAGAAAAAGAAGGAGGAAAGGGGAGATGACGAGGATAAGAAGAAGAACAAGAAGAAAAAGGAATAAAGGGAATCCAAAGGAGGAGAGGAAAAAGAATACGAAGAAGGAAGAGGAAGAGAAGAAGAAGAAGGAAGAAGAGAAAGAGAAGAACAAAACGAAGACGACGAGAGGGAATCCAAAGAAGAAGGAGGAATATGAGAAGGAGAAGGAGAAAGAGGAATAAACGGAATCCAATGAAGAAGCGCAGAAAGAGAGTAAATAACAGTACATATTATAGGTACATTTTTATATAAGACAGATGACAGTATTGTACCTATAGAAGATAAATAGATGACAGTATATAGGTACTCTGTAGCCTATTCAAGATAAATAGGTACCTACTACACACGAGGTAGATGCATGCTATTTCTTAATGTAAACCATTAAGAACGCTACAAAGATTTACGCATCGTCCTCTGTTCCCATATTAGGCAAAATGACACTGCGAGTAAAAAGCATGTGAGTTGGTAGTATGGGGCTTTAGAGTATGGGAGTAGTGAGTATGGGAGTAGCTAAAATGGGAGGTAAAGTCCCCAGGGTCCCATTGAGTGCCTAAAATATATACTCACTAGAGGGCCCTTAATCTTTATTCGAAATCATGAGAGAAGATTTCGCTCCTCTCTCTCTCTCTCCCTCCCTCTCTATCTCTCTCTTTTCTCGCTCTTTTCCTCTCTCTCCCTCCCTCTCTCGCTCTCTCTCTTACACTTGGGTCACATACACTG
>NW_007396040.1:0-976 GCF_000475195.1 Diaphorina citri | reverse complement strand
TAATTATATCTATGTACAATATGTTACCATCATTATGTAAATAAAGTTTGATTTAATTGTTTAATAATAATAATAATACAACCCGAACAATAGAACGAACGAAGCGAGAGCGAAGATTTCCAACTTTTTTTTCTATCTCGATGTTCGATAATGTTTCTAAGAATAAAATCTTCACAGCCAGCCTAGTGAGCTTAGTTGGTAGTGCGTCTGCCTTGTAAGCGCTAGGCCGCGGGTTGCGGATTTTATCCTGATGGGATAATGTTCGTTCTCGGAACGGCTGGCTTTCTCCCCTTCCTTATTCTCTCTTCGATTTCGGGACGATAAGACCATAGCAGTTACAGTTCCCTCTGTCAAACCTCTTAAAAAAATAAATAAAATATTCACTTTATAATTCAGTCATTATATTTATCTTGTTTCTTCTTATCCTTAATATTAATTAGTAGCTACTTGACATGATATCCCGCCGTTTTGAAAGTTTATTCGATGGTTTTTTTCTTTCGCATGTCTGTTTTACCATAGCTCCCAAGTGGAAGTTTTCTGATTTTGAGATTAAATTTTGGCCCGGAAAGTACATTATCTGTTTCGGATAAAATTCGCCCCACCCGGGAATCGAACCCACAGCGACCAATGTAGACACGCTAACCTCCATGAGCTAAGCAGGCTGGCACGCCAGACATTTTCAACACGAAAGAATTTGGCTGAGTAGGAAAGAAGTCTTTTTCCCCTTTTCTTCCTGAGTGAGTTCACTGAAACAACTTGTCAAGTAATCTTGTTGTGTTCAAGTGAATTCTGAGATGACAAGATTGACAAGCATAGGTACATGAGCACTTAGATAACGTAGGTAGGTATAGGTAAGTACTTGGATAAGTAGGTACTTGATGTTTTATCACCACTCAAGCGAACATGAATACTACTTGAATACCTGATTGATTATTTTTCTTTCGACAGCCTCCGCAACCGAGTGAGTATCACACTA
>NW_007396039.1:0-976 GCF_000475195.1 Diaphorina citri | reverse complement strand
AACGACCGGGCTGATTGGAAAAGGCTGACGAAAAATGCCGACCCCGTTTGAACGGGAACATGGCAAAGCAAAAGAAGACCCAGGTTGTTTTGTGCATACCCCTTTCCATTTATAATTTCAGATCATTTGTACATTTCAATTATTTTTATTTAGAGAAATGGGCGACCAAGCAACGGCAGCTGAAGTTAACGAAGAAGATTTCCAGAAGTTGAAAGAACGAATGAAGATAATATCCGATGCTGACCCACTTCAATATCACAATGACTTTTCACTGAAACGATATCTCCGGGCTTTCAAACAGGTCGATCCTGCATTCCAGGTAGGTAATACCTACTTGACCTTTCAAAAATGAGAGTGTTTCATGAGCACACTAAATTTTGGGTTATTATGTAGAAGTCACATCCGTGGAAAAGAAAAGCTCCTTTTTGTATTTAACCTAACCCTATAATAACCAGGGTCACTGCTCATTTGTGCCAGTTCCTTTGGTAGCAATATTCCACGGATGTGACTTCTGCACAAGTACCAAAGTTGGTATAAAAAATAATTTCAAAAGTGCACTATTTTTTGTTGCAATGTAGTTATGTACAATGCAGGTTGATAGAGAGAACTGTAACAACAACTGTTTGAGACAAAAAGGTCTTACCTATTGTCCCAAAATCAAAGAAAAAAGACAGATTTTCTGAAATTGAATGCTTATCTGTGGATAAAAATGGGAATTGAATCGTAATCGTAAGATCTAGCAATTTCCTTCTAACTCTAACATTAATAAATTTGGGACAGTAAATCAACCAAGAAAATCTTAATATTGGTACCAGTTATACTTAGGTACTTTATTTTAATGATAATTAATTTTAACCCTACTTTCTAGGCTATTCTGAAAACAAACAAGTGGCGCGTTGAGTATGATGTGGCCTCCCTCACCGACCAAAACCCCATCATCAAGAGCCATCTGGAGAAGAATAAGGCCCGAGTTCTC
>NW_007396038.1:0-976 GCF_000475195.1 Diaphorina citri | reverse complement strand
TTGAAAGTACAAAATAAGTACTAAATGATGGGCTTTGGTACGAATTCCCAGCAAAAGTTTCAGTGATAGCGTGAAGTTGGCACCGCAAAACTAAAACTCAAATTGTGAGATAACGGTGCTGGTACAAATTATTGGACAAAGTGGGTTTGAAAGTACTAAATGATGGGCTTTGGTACAAATTCCCAGCTAAAGTTTCAGTGATAGCGTGAAGTTAGCACCGCAAAACTAAAACTCGGATTGTGAGATAACGGTGCTGGTACAAATTATGGGACAAAGTGGGTTTGAAAGTACAAAATAGGTAAGTACTAAATGATGGGACTTGGTACAAATTCCCAGCAAAAGTTGTGGTGCTAACTTCACACACCTGTTTTGTTGAGAATTTTTATCATGCTAATTTCATAAGTTGCGGATGATTGACAAGGCTGGTCACTCATCGGCAATTTACTTGCGCATGCAAGCGTGCTTATGCGACCTAAGTCTGACCATAAGCTTATACAACGTTTATTAGGATAAATAAAAGGTGTATTTTTTTTCATGCAAGCGTGCTTATGCGACCTAAGTCTGACCATAAGCTTATACAACGTTTATTAGGATAAATAAAAGGTGTATTTTTTTTAAAAAACAAATAAGAAATTTATTTTATTTGTTTTATTTGCTTTTTCTATTCACTTTATTTGTGTCATAAAAAAATGCAAAAAGGAGCTTACGACTAAATAGTCCGCAAGAGTGTGCTAGCAAGTAAATGTAAGCAAATAAACTTAAAATGATTTGTTATAATTATAAAAGAAGATTAACAATTAGATGAAAGTCACAATGTAATTAATTGATTTGTGTCTCACACAAGTGTTGACACGGCTATTCAAGTTTCAAGATTTCAAATTTCAAGAATATAAATTATAAATTGATTATAAAATTAAAATTGCCGCTCAAAAAAAAAAAAAAAAAAAAAAAAAAAAAAAAAAAAAAAAAAAAAAAA
>NW_007396037.1:0-333 GCF_000475195.1 Diaphorina citri | reverse complement strand
CGCCAAATCCGGGAACATAATCGCGAAATCCGCGAACATAATCGCCAAATCCGCGAACAAAATTGCCAAATCCGCGAACATAATCACAAAATCCGCGAACATAATCGCGAAATCCGCGAACATAATCGCGAAATCCGCGAACATAATCGCGAAATCCGCGAACATAATCACGCCGAACATAATCGCGAAATCCGCGAACATAATCGCGAAATCCGCGAACATAATCGCGAAATCCGCGAACATAATCGCGAAAAACGCGAACATAATCACGAAATCCGCGAACATAATCGCGAAATCCGCGAACATAATCGCGAAATCCGCGAACATAATCGC
>NW_007396036.1:0-976 GCF_000475195.1 Diaphorina citri | reverse complement strand
TCATGATACTGTTGTGTTGAAGAGGTGAGTGGATATTATTACTTCTCAACTTTTTAGTCGATAATAATAAAAATAAAAGTTCGACAGAAAATTAGGAATCTTAGAAACTGATGTAGGTACCTAGGTACCTATTCGAAAGAACGAAGAGGAAGACTTCACAAGTCTAGGAACAATCAGACAATTAGGAATCTTAGAAACTGATGTAGGTACCTAGGTACCTATTCGAAAGAACGAAGAGAAAGACTTCACAAGTCTAGGAACAATCAGACCTCCCTGGTAAACCCCGTCACAAAAAAGCCTCTGTCAAATACATAAATAAGAGGAAGACTTCACAAGTCCAGGAACAATCAGACCTCCCTGGTAGACCCTGTCACAAAAAAAGCCTCTGTCAAATACATAAATAACATATGATGTTGGTTGTGAACGATATTCTTACACCTACCCCTGTCACAAAAAAGCCTCTGTCAAATACATAAATAACATATGATGTTGGTTGTGAACGATATTCTTACACCTAACACAAACAAGCATTTTCTTCAGAGACATTGTTTCTCAACAATCCAGAAATGTTTTTGCAACAATCCGGCAACATTTCTCCTCTCCAGACTTATTCCTGAAACAGTTTTCTTGTCTTGTAGTGTCTACTAGGTTTGATCTCGAAAGTTGCCAAACACTGAAAACATTTGTTTCGCATCATTTTCGCACAGCCTTTATGGACATGTATGAAGTTCTTCGTAGTAGGCTTCCCTCTTGATCATGTTGGTAATAGTAAGCCGTGTGATATTCACTCCACATTTTCTTTTCCAGGACAGTGATTGTTCGTCGTAGGCTTCCCTCTTGATCATGTTGGTAATAGTGAGCCGTGTGATATTCACTCCACATTTTCTTTTCCAGGACAGTGATCCAGATGTGTTGAACGTAAACGTGTTCCTAGACGAAGAAGCGACCAATAATACCAGAGAAGGCGAAGACCCAA
>NW_007396035.1:0-976 GCF_000475195.1 Diaphorina citri | reverse complement strand
TCAAATAAGTACGGACTTTGCGCCCGTGTTTCAGAACAAGTATCACGACAAGGTTATACCTGGCCTGCTTATGGTGAGCGAACTTTACCTATGAAATATATAAGACCTTGTTTAGACTGCTGGGGTAAAGGGACTTTTCAGTCTCATTCTGGCAGGATAAACAAGGTATATTCTTTTCTATTCTAATTAGAGTAATGCGCCAGATCAAAAGAGGCAAGGTAAGGTTATACGTGGCCTGCTTATGGTGAGTAATTAGAGTACACTTGTAATGTCTGTGTCATAGCATGCCCATCCCGTAGTATGCTTCCCACCAGATGGGCCAGAAGAGACACAATACTTCCCATGTACATAGGTGCTGGGTCAACACAAGAACACCAGAAATTAACCTGTTGAAATGTTTGCAATCGATAATCGAGTACAAATTTTCGTCGATGGTGGGATTCGAACCCGGGACCTTCAGCACTAAAACCATTCTATTCTATTGAAAGTTTTTTTTTTATGAACTGTAGGATTGTACCAATATGTATATAATTATATGTATATTTTTTTTTTTTTATCTTTTAAATCACTACATGAGTTATACTGTTATACAATGAAACCAGACCAAAGACCAAATACATGAGTTATACAACGAAACCAGACCAATTCACCTTAAGTAGTGATTTGGTCTGGTTTCGTTGTATAACAGTATAACTCATGTAGTGATTTAAAATTTTAAAGGATAAAAAAAATACCTATATACACATTTTATTCTGTTATTTCAGCTTCTAGATGACGTGGAGAACCCTCAGATTCAAGCCCATGCCGGTGCGGCTCTGGTTAACTTCTCGGAGGATTGTCCGAAACATATTCTGCTGTCGTATTTGAATGGCATCATGGAGAAGCTGAAGGAAATCCTCAACTCCAAGTTCAAAGAGCTGCTCGCCAAGGGAACCAAACTGGTGCTTGAACAGGTAAAGATCAATTTGGGGGTTTA
>NW_007396034.1:0-976 GCF_000475195.1 Diaphorina citri | reverse complement strand
GTCCTTTGACACAGTTGTGTCTAGCATCTGATGTAATTAGTGGTAAAGGCAGCTAGGGCAGGAGTGGCACGTTTTTGGTGCGAATGGATATCAAAGAGACAGCGAGCTATGAAACCCTTTTTTTACAATAGATTTTGATATGCAATTCATGGAGGATGTACATTGTACACACTGGAGTTTAAGAAATTTGGGGCAGTATGCATTTTCATTCCTTTACTCTGACAGCCCTACCTGAATGTTTGAAAAAAAATCCCAACTGTTTTTATCAGCTGATAGCTCATGCTGTTGTCTTCAGGATAGCTACTTTTTTTCTAGTTGGCTCTATTTTCAATGGAAATAATCTTGTTGATATTGTACAAGTTCCAACCAAAGTCAATCGGACAGCATTCATCAGAAAAGAACTATAAGACAGTTCCCTTGACGGATGGTTCTTTTCTGCTTTCTCCTGAATGCTAGTCCAATGACTTTGATCTTCACCAGATTTGAACGAAGCGAGGTCTGAGTTTTAACCTGGATAGTTTTGCATTTAATTTGTTTGTTCCGCGACAATTCTTGAACGTTTAGCCTGATTCTGATCAAATTTGGGAAACATGGTCAACTCACAAAGGAAATTCGCTTTCTTGAATTTTGGCCCCGATCCTACCTTTGAGGCTCTCTCTCTCTCTCTCTCAGCAAAATGTTTTTGCTTCTATGATGAGCTACTTCTTCTTTGGCAAAGTGTAATGATTTCCAAGCAAGTTTGTTAGTTCACTGAGCTACTATAGGAGTATATTGAAAAAAGGTTTCTGAAAATCAGTGGGTCATAGAAGTGTCTGGTTCAGCCTCAGTACCGTTAGCTGAGAAGGCTACTGCAAAAACAAACATTGAATCCCAGTACCTATAAAATATGTATGTATGGGTACAGTCCACTTCAACTGGGAAGTCCGATGACCTTTGGGTGCGCACTCGTCAAAAAATAGCTCGTTGACTAACAAGT
>NW_007396033.1:0-976 GCF_000475195.1 Diaphorina citri | reverse complement strand
CGACCATGAACCTGTCCCCAGCAGAAACCTTCACCTAGAAACCGAGAGACCTGTTTGGTCCCAGTGGAGAAGATTGTGGAGTCGGTTTGGTTGATATCACTGATATCTCTGAAAGAAAAACATCATGAGATGACAAGTTTGAGTGTAATGTTCTGTTGACAGACATAATAGATGTAGAAGATTGTGGGATCGGTTTGGGTGATATCTCTGCAAGAAAAATATGATGAGATGGGGCTAGGTATAAGTTATGATGACAAGTTTGACTGTGATGTTCGATTTTCGTTTGACTGTGATGTTCGATTTTCGTTTGACTGTGATGTTCGATTTTCGCCCGGAGCCCAGGTTGAACTTGTATCCTAAACAGATAAGGTTCGTCTTCGGAATGGATGGCTTTCTCCTATCCTGTCCTCCTTCCTACACCTGTGGGCAATTCGAGCATTTGACGAACTGAACTCGTAAAGCAAGTATTGAATACAAGCCTAGTTAGCTTAAAGGGCAGCGTGTCTGCCTTGTAAGCGCTAGGTCGCGGGTTTGATTCCCACTGGGACTAAAGAGTGTCCGCCTCCAGAATCACAGCTTACTGTTCCTGAGAGTGATAGTATTGAACTAGTGATGGTAATGATAGTGACAGTGCCTCCCTATTGGGTTATAGTTCCTTCCCACTGGGCTAGTTAGTAGATAATGAAAGCGGGGGATTCAAAATTCTTGTCCGTCGATCAGATTTCATAGAGGACCTAATTTGTATCTCGAACGGACTAAACGGAGTGGCTAACTAGACTTGACAAGACACCGACTGCTCCTCAAGTTAGGAAGCAGACTTTGACAACTGACACCGACTGTTCCTAAAGTTAGGAAACATCGAGCCTGCCTCGGTGGCGATTTGGTCAAGGCGCTTGAGTGGTAATCAGAGGCCGTGGCTTCAATCCCAGCTAAGGCATAGAATTTTATCCTTCTGTATTTGAAAATTTGATTACCT
>NW_007396032.1:10076-10303 GCF_000475195.1 Diaphorina citri | reverse complement strand
CACCAAACGGTTAGAGATATTGAAAAAGTTATGAGAGTAGACCCCCCCAAAACCATACCTAAAACCCCCAAATATCAGGACAACGGTTAGCGGTGTTTGACCGTATTTTCCGACATTTCGACCGCTATTTTGTTGATGATTAAAGACTTAGTTAAATACATACCTATCAAAAATGATATGGTAGTAGATGTTGACATCTACTGACAAAAATGATAAACAACAACAAC
>NW_007396032.1:620-699 GCF_000475195.1 Diaphorina citri | reverse complement strand
TTGAAATTTGGCAGGATGATAGGTCTTGATGAGTAAGTAAAGGGAAAAATCTGAAATTCGGCAAAAGTTGCACTGGGCA
>NW_007396032.1:0-496 GCF_000475195.1 Diaphorina citri | reverse complement strand
GAAAAAGTTATGAGAGTAGACCCCCCCAAAACCATACCTAAAACCCCCAAATATCAGTTTTTATTAACATCAGGACAACGGTTAGCGGTGTTTTACCGTATTTTCCGACATTTCGACCGCTATTTTGTTGATGATTAAAGACTTGGTTAAGTAGGTACATATCAAAAATGATATGGTAGTAGATGTTGACATCTACTGACAAAAATGATAAACAACAACAACAACAACTCACGGTAATAAGATCTGTAGTTACCTATGTTACCTACTAATCATGTTAAAATACATACTTAGAAAAAAAGGAGTGAGATCCCCCACAAAAACACAAATGTGAAACAACAACAACAACAACAACAACAACAACAACAACAACAACAACAACAACAACAACAACAACAACCAACAACCAACAACAACAACAACCAACAACCAACAACCAACAACCAACAACCAACAACAACAACAACAACAACAACAACAACACCACCACCACCAACAT
>NW_007396031.1:0-976 GCF_000475195.1 Diaphorina citri | reverse complement strand
TGGAATTCGAAAGAGTTGCCACACGTCCACTACCCTTTGCACTAACACACAACTACAATGGAATGGAATGGATGGTAGCTTGAAAACACCAGCCGAGATCCAAACAGATCTCCTGGGAACCAGTTTATACTGTGCCACGCTGCTGGCACATAAAGAACCAAGTGATTGGCTACACTCCATGCTGTACTTGAAGACAAGATAAAACACTGTACAGGGTAAGAAGAGGTAGAACTGGTTGTAACGCTTGCAAATTCTGGTGATCAAGGATTTTGTGATAAGGTTTGGGCAACGTGAAATGTGAAGGATCATTAAATTTGGACAACATTCTGATGAAAACAAAGTTTTAGCTCACCGGTTTAATCTTAAACCAGCCAATAAAAAGGACCGTTTCGAATGGGACTTGCTTTGGATTAGCTCTTGAAATTTTGAACCCAAATTAGTAAATCAATAGCACAGGTACCGTATTGATGATAGTTATAATAAATTCATGTTTCCGAACCAGTACTCAAACATAGGACAAAATAATCTAACTACCCTAGAGACTATACGACTATAGGATCAAACATGAAACTGTATATTGTATACGAAGCAGTAACAGGTTTACAGGTTTTAAATCCGGATGATCTCATAAAGTTTTGTATGGCAACGTGATGTCTGATGACAACATCCAAGTTAGGCAAAGATAACATCTACATGTCTAGTAATAATAAAATAAACCGGATACATTGACATAAAATGAAAAGTAAAAGTGACGCATGGATCTCTGCTTGCTTTCTAAAACGACGAATTTCATAGTGCTTAAATAGTCAGCAATAAGTCAACACTAGAGAAAGAATCAAAGAATACATAACTGATAGAAGGAATTTTGCTGCTTAGCATAAACAAACAAGGACTGATATAGGTAAATATCCTAAATGTATCTATGAATCATGTCATCAATAAAAGAACGACAGGTACGTAACTTTGAATGAGACAA
>NW_007396030.1:19411-20964 GCF_000475195.1 Diaphorina citri | reverse complement strand
GCCAATTGACACGTTTGATGTTATCATCACCAATTAACACAATCTCACCTACTTGCAAAGGCTTGTCCACCCTTTTCATGGAGAGAGGTTGGAGTTGACCCAAGTACTCGTCCCTGAATTTCTTCCTGAGCTCTTGTACTAACTCCTGTCGATACTTGAACCTCTTGCCCAGATCAGTGTCATGGATCAGATCATATTCTGGTACACCATTCTCTATAATGTCTTGTAGGAACATGGCCGGAGTCAGAAAGGATGTTTCTGACTTGTCCTCGGACATGTAGGACAAGGGTCTTGAGTTCATTACTGCTTCACAATCGCTGAGCATAGTGAGTAATTCTTCACATGTGACTCTTGATTTACCAAGTACTCGCTTCAACAATTGTTTCATCATACCAATGAGACGTTCATAGAATCCTCCCCACCATGGGCCGGATGGAGGGTTGAAACGCCACTCAATCTTCTTAGTTGATGAATATCTTGATACTTCATTCCAGTCAATCTTGGAACTGGCATGGTCAAACCCTACAAAGTTTGTCCCACAGTCACTGTAGACTATCTCAGGTCTGCCTTGTCGACTTATGAATCTTCTTAGAGCTTGGATGAGGCTGTCTGTTGACAGAGACCGCACTAACTCCAATCTCACTGCTCTGTAGACTGCACATGCAAAGATACATATCCACACCTTGCGTATTTCATTAGTGTTAGTTCTCACAAACAGGGGTCCGGCTAAGTCCACACCAGTAACCTCGAACGTCCTTGCATCTCTGACTCTAGGTTCTGGCAAAGGTATGGCCTTAGTTTGTACTTTATTTTGAGTGTAGCGCTTACAAACCACACAGTCTTTCAATATTTTTCGCACAGCTCTTCGTCCACCAATCAACCAAAATTGCTGTCTCAGAATTGCTAGCAAGGTCTGTGATCCAGCGTGGCAGTTTTCACGGTGTGTTGAGAGTACCAACCTCTGGACCACTGGGTGACTGGCAGGCAATACTACTGGGTAGCAAAAGTTTTCATCATCATTGCGGTAGGAGGTTTTTGTCACAAGGCGTACAAGATCATCCTCAATGACTGTCTGTACACACTCCATCTTTTTCATTTCAGTAGGACTTTCTTTCTGAACGAGACGAAACACTACCCTTTCTGCTGACATGAATTCTTGAACAGTCAAGTCTTGTGGCTCAGGTAAACTACCAGTATTTTTCTTGGTCATGGCATTTATCTTGAATCGCCGCATCCATGCCACCATTCTCACGAGTTTGGTGTAGTTTGAAAAGTACTTACACCAGCTCTGATCATGATTCTCAGTGTTGAGCATGGAAGAAACAACAGTTTTCTTTCTTTCCATGTTGATCTCTTCTTCGTCAAATTCTGATACTACTTGAGGCCAATCTTCGGGATTACCTTTTAGCCATGTTGGTCCCTCCCACCATCTGCTTTTAACAAACCTTTTGGGATAACAGCCTCGTGATGGAAGGTCTGCTGGATTCATTTCGCCAGGGACATGTTTCCATGTACACCCTTCTGAGAGTTGTTTGATTTCCACAACTCTGTTG
>NW_007396030.1:7109-15802 GCF_000475195.1 Diaphorina citri | reverse complement strand
TTTCCATTTCCAAAATTTACAACCCCCATTAAACTCTTACCTCACGGTCTTTAGGACATTTTTTGATTTCCCCCCCCCTTTCCATCCTGGGTAACAAAAAGGAAAGTTTAGGAGGAAAATTTCCCCCTCCCATACAAGGGAAGGTAAAGGAAAAGAAATTTTGTCTCATTAACAGGGAAGGTAAGAAAGGAAATTTTTTTTTTTTCTCATTATTTTAAAAGTATGAAAAAAGTATTCGTTTTCTTTTTTTTTTCGCCCCATGGGGCACACATGGGGCCAGGAAAATTTGAGGGTTTAAAAATCGGCTTAAAACTCTTTGGATCCAACAGGCGGTTTTTTTTTTTCTTATTGGGGTTGATTTCCCAAAATTTTCAGGCCAAGATCCACAATTGGCGCTTATCAGAATCAAACTTTTAAAAACTGAGTTTTAAAAACTTTTAAAAAGGGCCCTCCTGGGCCCATTTAGCAAAATAGGGGGAAGTATTATTTTGTTTTTCCCTTAATTTTTTACATGTAAGCTTTAATAGGGAAAGGAAATTTTTCGTATTTCCGATTTTGGTCTTGGTGTGTTTTTGGTTGATACATACCCCTCTTAAAAAAATTTAATTATTGGACCCAATACCCAGTGGAAAATTAGAAAAAACCGAACAAGCCTCCCCCACAAAGTTTGATTGCCTTAATATAAAATGTATAATTTTTAGTTTATATCTCCAAGTTTGGTGTAAATTAATTGCCCGAGCGTAGGGCCCCACAAACTAAATCTAAGCTTTCACCCAATTTTGTTAATAAAAAAACATGTTATTTTGAAGCCTCCGGGGTTGAAACTTTTGTTTTTCTGGAATATTTTTGCCACGAAAAAGTTCAAAAGGTGATTGGGGAACGTTTTGGGATGGCCATTTTGAATTTTTGGGGGGCCAAAAAATTTGTTTTTCTGTGTTTGCCTTGTAACAGCCGCCCAAACGTTTGCGGGGTTTCCCGATTTCCCCGCCCAGGCACTTTATTTGCTTAACACCAAATAAGGTCGTTCTCGAGCCGGCTGGAGGCTTTTTCCCCCACCTTAATTCCTTGTTATTTTCTTTTTTCAAATTTCGGGAAACGGTTAGAAACCCCTTCCTTTGTCTACCAGTCCTTTTTCTATCAAAAGACTCTCGTGTGTCTCCTTTCTTCCTCCCCTTTCCTTTTTTTTGTTTGGTTCTTCTCTCTTCTCGTAGCCAATGCGCCGCCGAACGTTGAGTTTGAAAAGACTTTCACCTATTCATAAAAACAAAAGAGAAGAGGTGGGGGCGAAATTTTTTTTTGATTTCCCAAGGTGGACTAGAGTTTCGAACATCAAAACCAAGGGCAACAATTTATTGGGAGGGGGCAGAAAAAAAAATGAAAAAAAACCAAACAAAAATAGGCAACAAAAAAAATTCCAGGAAAAGGGATGTTTTGAAATTAAATTTAAAGTGACAAAGAACTTTGAAAAAATCTTTTTTTTTTTTTCTTTCATTGTTTGTTAAGTAGTGGTTTTGAATAAAAATAAATTTTCCCCAAATTACACTCAGAAAAATAAAATCCACCCAGAACCTTTTCTGTTTTAATTTGGGGGCTATAACTATCTACCCCCTCATAACCCTCCCCCCTCGGTTGGGCGGTTTAGTGGGTTTTTTCAAGATTGGCACTCGCCTGGTCAAAAATAGGGAAGGGCTTTTGAGTTTCGGATTCCCAGCTTGAAAAAAGCATGGAATTTTTATTTTTATCTTCCAAAATTTATTTGAAAAGGATTGGGGCCCCCCACATACTTAAATGTTGATCTCTTTAAGGGTTTAGGTGGTTAGAGGGAAAAAAAGACGGCCTTTGGCGTAAAAAACCCTCAACCCCCCATGGGTACCTCATCCACCTCCGGGGTACTAGTGAAATTTACCGCGCGCCGGGGACTATTTTTTTGAGGGTTTTGGGGGGAATTGGAGGGATTTGTTAAATGGGGAAATCTTGGGACTGTATTATTAGTGGTTTTATTATCATCCTTTTCATTCTGTACGTGTAACCAAACCAACCCTTTTTTAAAGAAAAAGAAAATTAAATAAAATATTAGGGAAATTACGTATTTTAACATTTATTTATTTGGGGCTATTTTGATTTTTCATTGACTGTTTAGATTAGGAGAGGGGCCCTAATTTTTTCCGGCTTTTAGGCCGCGGCCTGGCGTGGCGCTAGGTCGGTTGGGGTTTCGAAATTTCCCGGGCCTGGGTTGGAAACTTTATGTTTAAAAAAAAAAGTTTTAAGGTTCGGTTTTCTCGAAAAACAGGGGCTGCTTTTCTCTTTTCCCCCTATCCTGTGCCTGGTTGCCCCTTCTTTTTTCAACCTTTTTTGGGACGACAGGAACCCTCTGTTGTTACCAGTTTTCCCTCGTATTATTCTTCCTGGGAACCTCTGAATAACTCCCCCCTTTTGCAAAGCTTACTGGGCTTGTTAACTTTCACGTTTTGGATTTTGGTTTCTTTTTCATGGGGTATCCTCACAAGAATAATAACATTTCTCTACATGCGCTAGTCGCCCAGCAGCCTTGCGGTTCAATTCTTCACCATTGACGAAACAACTTTACACAGTGTTGAATTTCATCCTATCCTATGTTTTCATGGAAAACCAATATGTTGGATGGGTAGGTAATCTTCTAGTGTTCTCATATGTATCACGCCTAGCCACCTAAATGTAAAGGGCGTATCTTCTAGCGTCTAGCCCGTCTGATTGAAAAGCACACTGGTTGATCGGACATGCTACGACCACAGACCCGTAAAGTCCAATATAGGTAAATAGAGGGAAACCCCTTTATTTAGTGGAAAGCACCATGCCGTTTCGTCTGTCACCATCTTATTGGCTTCACTTTTCTTGATCCACTGCTTTTCAACCTCCATGAAATCATCTGGCAACCTTGAAATATCCACATGTGTGCAAGTTGCAACACTGTTTGGTGTTTTTGTTCAAGTGATCTCAAAAAAAAAAAAAGTTTCTTCATTTCCTTATTCCTTATCTCTTGATACGTAAATTGAATTAATTTAAGTTTAGTTTTGTACCATGTTTTCTCTTATCACACGTCTAATCTCTGTTGAAATTCACTGTATCATTTTACGTTTTCCACGGCTAAATTCATGCTTTTCAAATCGTTTTCTCTTTGAGCTTTTTCCAATGGTCCAAAACTCATGTGTCAAAATAGTGAGCTCACAGGTTGAAAATTGAACAAAAATGCAATCCCTCAGAAAATGGTTTTACAGGCCAAGGTATTTGATTTTTCTTTTGTTTTATTTTAAGTTTTTTTACTGCCTTCCCCCTCATGAAAAGACCGTTGTGGGAAAACACTCCCCTTATGAAACTTATCTAGATCAGGAAAAACTCGAAAACCGATTCTTGTCTTGTACAATTTATAATCACCAACATTTATTCAGTACTTGTTAGAACAATAAACATGTGTGGGACACTCCCCTTAGGAACTTTAAACTTATTTCTTAAGAATTTACATGTCTATCTGAAAAATGTAAAAGCTCAACTTGGAAATTGGAACGTCTTCAACGTCTTGGGAACGTCAAACGTCTTCCTTTCCTCTCTTTTCGTCTTCATAATTTTAAGATCTCCCGCATAAACTAACAACCAAAGAGAAAAACGTCGTAAGGACGTGTTTTACACGTAGGCTATCGCGACATACTCCCACCAAAATATTTAAGTCCTGTGGGCGTAATATTTTCACCTATAAAAATTACAATTTACAAACACAAAAAAAAATCTAGAAAATCTTAGAAATACAAAATACAATGACATAATATATCAAACAATAAAGAAAAATCCGAACTATAAGGGAAAAATGAGGACCAATAAAACATAAAAGGATTTGACAAAGTTGTTACTTAAAAACCACACCCCCTTTTTTGTTTGCTTGGGTCTTAAATTTTAGTCACATATAGATGCATTTAACAATAATGATGAGCACATTAACTATTTAACAAATCAATACAAGTATACTACAATAACTTTCAGAAACAATAGGTTAAACAACTTGAGAATTGCCAACAACCAAAACCAAATTTGGCTAGAAAAAAATACAGTGTACCATATGGGTATCGAAAATGTAATCAAATATGCCCTATTTATACCAAAATTAAAATAATATCTCTTAATAGGTTGGTAAACAGACAAACTAAAATATATCTAAACATTACAATGAGACATTGTCTTACTAAAAATTCTCAATTATCTATTTACAAAGAATATGGCTACCTAAATAATAACTAAAGGTCAAGCTTGATTGGTCCTTTAATTTTACGACCACTCCTGGACATAGTAGGTAGTTTTGGCTCATAACTTACAATATTAGGAGCAGGATTGAACTGTCCTGATCCGTCAGGATTGTCCCTAACAGGGGCCATTTGAATAGAACTAGGCTCTTTTGGACTCTCAGAATTAGCCGTCACAGGAACTGAAGAGATAGGACTTGGCTCCAACTGCTCCATTTCACCGGACATTGGTTCACAGGTCTTAGCCGGACGAGGCTCAGACAACAACTCCAATCTGAAGATACGCTGCACTGGTCTTGTCAGTGTACCCTCAGCTGTACGAAGTTTCACCACTCGTGCATGACCATCTTTGCCTTCCACAATCTCCGTGATGATACCAGTAGGCCAATTGACACGTTTGATGTTATCATCACCAATTAACACAATCTCACCTACTTGCAAAGGCTTGTCCACCCTTTTCATGGAGAGAGGTTGGAGTTGACCCAAGTACTCGTCCCTGAATTTCTTCCTGAGCTCTTGTACTAACTCCTGTCGATACTTGAACCTCTTGCCCAGATCAGTGTCATGGATCAGATCATATTCTGGTACACCATTCTCTATAATGTCTTGTAGGAACATGGCCGGAGTCAGAAAGGATGTTTCTGACTTGTCCTCGGACATGTAAGACAAGGGTCTTGAGTTCATTACTGCTTCACAATCGCTGAGCATAGTGAGTAATTCTTCACATGTGACTCTTGATTTACCAAGTACTCGCTTCAACAATTGTTTCATCATACCAATGAGACGTTCATAGAATCCTCCCCACCATGGGCCGGATGGAGGGTTGAAACGCCACTCAATCTTCTTAGTTGATGAATATCTTGATACTTCATTCCAGTCAATCTTGGAACTGGCATGGTCAAACCCTACAAAGTTTGTCCCACAGTCACTGTAGACTATCTCAGGTCTGCCTTGTCGACTTATGAATCTTCTTAGAGCTTGGATGAAGCTATCTGTTGACAGAGACCACACTAACTCCAATCTCACTGCTCTGTAGACTGCACATGCAAAGATACATATCCACACCTTGCGTATTTCATTAGTGTTAGTTCTCACAAACAGGGGTCCGGCTAAGTCCACACCAGTAACCTCGAACGTCCTTGCATCTCTGACTCTAGGTTCTGGCAAAGGTATGGCCTTAGTTTGTACTTTATTTTGAGTGTAGCGCTTACAAACCACACAGTCTTTCAATATTTTTCGAACAGCTCTTCGTCCACCAATCAACCAAAATTGCTGTCTCAGAATTGCTAGCAAGGTCTGTGATCCAGCGTGGCAGTTTTCACGGTGTGTTGAGAGTACCAACCTCTGGACCACTGGGTGACTGGCAGGCAATACTACTGGGTAGCAAAAGTTTTCATCATCATTGCGGTAGGAGGTTTTTGTCACAAGGCGTACAAGATCATCCTCAATGACTGTCTGTACACACTCCATCTTTTTCATTTCAGTAGGACTTTCTTTCTGAACGAGACGAAACACTACCCTTTCTGCTGACATGAATTCTTGAACAGTCAAGTCTTGTGGCTCAGGTAAACTACCAGTATTTTTCTTGGTCATGGCATTTATCTTGAATCGCCGCATCCATGCCACCATTCTCACGAGTTTGGTGTAGTTTGAAAAGTACTTACACCAGCTCTGATCATGATTCTCAGTGTTGAGCATGGAAGAAACAACAGTTTTCTTTCTTTCCATGTTGATCTCTTCTTCGTCAAATTCTGATACTACTTGAGGCCAATCTTCGGGATTACCTTTTAGCCATGTTGGTCCCTCCCACCATCTGCTTTTAACAAACCTTTTGGGATAACAGCCTCGTGATGGAAGGTCTGCTGGATTCATTTCGCCAGGGACATGCTTCCATGTACACCCTTCTGAGAGTTGTTTGATTTCCACAACTCTGTTGTCAGATCTCTGCTAGTTATTCGCTGGTCATACATTCGTGGCTATAAATCTGTGTCTAGTGTTGTTTAGTATACATAAGTCTTTAGGCAGTGTTCCCCATGACGTGTACTTGAACCCCAATGTTTGGTAATCCCTATTTCCCAATTCTATTTACTTTTAAGTTTCGTAGTTCGGTCAGATGCACGTTCGCCTGTGTGCCGTTGTGACATTGAACTACCATGACTAATGACAAATCTATCCCACTAGAGTATGTTCGTCTCTATAGAAAGTAAATATCTAACCAATGTCGTGGGTGCTAAGCTTATTCCTAACCATTAGTAGCCTAACCCTTCTGCATAATGTCTCACATTTGTACCCAAAACTACGTGAGATGTCCATGTGCCTGTCTAAGGACCAAAGTAGGTATGCAGTGAGACTAATTTTCGCGTTTTATGTTCCTGTGTCATACCTTCCTGACTTAATTCGTGTCAATGTTGTTGTTCATGAGCTTAGCCATTGACGTGTATTAGATAAATGTTGTGTTAATCTTTCGCTGTATTAATGTCGTCGGTAATAACACTGATTGTTCGGGTTATGTAGTACTAAATGTTAGAGGTCTAGACTGAACCGTAACTGATAGTACAGGAAACGTGCAGGTATCGTTCTTGGTGTTAAACAAGTAGTTAGGTATAATAAGGAAGCGCAGGTTACAACCTCCTTAACGTCTGCTTTTTCATATAGGAGCAGTGTTCTGAACGTTCGTCATAGGTGTTGTTTGTAACCTTTAGGACTATCCTCGACTACACCGACCTTCTAACATGTGTCCACTTCAGCTAACGCTAACCTCTGGTTCGACCATGGGTACGTTGTGAGTGCTGATTACGGACCTGCGATAGGCCTTTCCATGGTCGCATTACTTTCCGTTTGTTCCCATAACGGTACTGTCATAGGTGGACAAACACTTCCTTCGTGCAGGCAGTGACTGGAAACCCCGGGATCTACATTATACCCATATACACGTATGGGTGATGTGTTCTACAACGTCCGACTAGATCTGTTTCCGCTGACTCCTCTCGTGAAAGATAGGAGACAGTAACATTTGTTTCCTCAGATCCAAAACTCCACGCAGGAGGGAAACACAACTGCAGTGGGTGTGTGAGAGTCATTTAAATCCTAACCGTTTTTTCTGTGAAGTCAGTTGGTATTCTCTTGACTTCTCGCCTTTGAACTCTGACTTATGGTCTTTCACAACTGTCCCACCCCCAATCTTCCATATTATCTTTCTCATGGATATGTTCTAAGACTTCTTGGGTAGGATGATGAATGGAGTAGTGGGAGACATCAGTTCCATCCTAGATGGTGGGGTCACTCTGGCAGAAACTGCGTAGCCGGTTTCTTGGGTTATTCACATCAGAGTTGGTTACGGATCTCTTCGCCGGGATTAAATTAACTGTTTTAAGGAAGAACAAATCTGAGCGAAATCTTCTTTATACTAACCTCATAGACCACTGTATCGGTTTCGGAAAGAGGTTTATTCGCACTCACTTCGCTATCTCTGATAAATGCCCAAGAATACCAACCTTTTGCCTGTCCACCAAGTTAAATCTGTGACGTCTCATCATAAACCCCACAGGAGTTCGGGTAAAAACAATCTTCGAACATAAGCTGACGAAGACTTGTCATGGGTCTTAGGGGTGGGTAAACACCGCGTTGAATTCGTTCTCGAAGAATACATCTATTGACATAATGATCAGGACTTTTCACATCGTCTTCGATCTCTTAAGTAACTTCAACGAAGAGTACACTACTCCCTTTCTGTTAAACTGGACGCTCCCGACCCTTTATTGCCCACTGGGGCTCTGACTCTTTGGATGGTCGAATGAACCAGAGAACACCTTGTTTCAACTTCTATGTGAAAGTCAGTCATAGCTTTCAGACTTTCTTTACGTCATAGTCTTCCATTGTTTTTCCCAGAATGATTCACGTCGGGTATCCGATAAGCTAGGATAACCTAAACAATCGACACATCGTAATTAAGGGTTTAATGAACAGGTTGTCTGAACCGTCGTCAGTGAGAGGACCTTACTGCTTCAAGTACTCCTGTATGTCTAGCGGAAAGTTTCCACCTACTGACTTTAACTGAACGACTGTCTTCATTTGTAAGGTGCCACCTAACGCCTGCACCTTCCACCCTCAGCTCTTGACGTACAAAAACGACTACGAACGTTTTCACGGATACGACGACAACAGAAGGAGGCGTATCTCGTGTTCCTCTTGTATGTCCATGCTAACAATCGAGCATTCCGAGCACATCGTGGGTGGAGTTTTAGTTCGTTCGGTTACTGCTATGGATCTGAGCTTGATAACCGCCGAAATTAACGACGTTCTAACACAGTCTGCCATCACTTCCTGATGCTTAATCTGCCTCAGTTTTGGTGTAAAACCTGCCTGCGGAGATGGCATAACCGTACCGATCTTGCCTTACTAGGCACCCTACACATACACGCGTGG